>NC_053027.1:129058776-129358776 GCF_003073215.2 Triticum urartu | reverse complement strand
AACTTGTGTGTTCTAGGGTGCCCCCTGCCCCCGTATATAAAGGAGGGGAGGGGAGGCAGTCCGGCCCTCCTAGGGCGCACCAGGAGAGGGGAATCCTACTAGGACTCCAAGTCCTAGTAGGTTTCCACCTAAGGAAGAGGGGGAAGAAGGAAGGAAGAGAGGAAGGGAAGGAAAGGGGGGCACCGCCCCCTTTCCCCTAGTCCAATTCGGACCCAAGGGGGGCACACGGCCAGCCCCTCCTGGCCCTTCGTCTCTTCCACTAAGGCCCATAGAGGCCCATTAGTTCCTTCGGGAGGGTTCCGATAACCCTCCGGCACTCCCATAATTATCCGGTACCTCTCGGAACTCATCCGGTGTCCGAATAACATCGTCCAATATATCAATCTTTATGTCTCGACCATTCCAAGACTCCTCGTCATGTCTGTGGTCTCATCCGGGACTCTGAACAAACGTCGGTCATCAAACCACATAACTCATAATATAAATCGTCATCAAACGTTAAGCATGCGGACCCTACGGGTTTGATAACTATGTAGACATGACCGAGACATGTTGAAAGTGCAACTATCCCTAGGTGGTTTTGGTAATTCATAACAACATATAGCTCATTGAGCTAATGCTATTCCAAGATGACTATTTCAGGAAAGCTCAATGATTGGCATGGCATGGATGTGAAAGTGGAACCCTCAAAATGCTAAGGACAAAGGATTGGCTCAAGCTCAAAAGCTCAAGACTCTTCATTTTATATTTTAGTGATCCAAGATCACATTGAGTCTTTAGGAAAAGCCAATACTATCAAGGAGGGATGAGGTGTTGCTTAATGAGCCTCTTGCTTCATGTGCTTAGTGATATGCTCCAAAACCCTCAACTACTTTCCCATATCCACATATGACCTAAACCCTAAGCCAAACTCGGTCCTACCGATTCTTTCTATCCGGCGCCACCGAGTTTCACTTGTCATAAGCCACTGCCAAACCCTAGCAATTCGGTTCTACCGATAGGGATCTCGGTCTCACCGAGATGGGATTGCAAACTCTCTGTTTCCCTTTCGTAACTTTTCGGTCTCACCGAAAGAGCGAATCGGTCCCACCGAGATTGTAGTGTAAATTCAGTGTTTCCTTTTTGTAACTTTTCGGTCTCACCGAAAGAGCAAATCGGTCCCACCGAGTTTGCCTGACCAACTCTCTGGTTAGCTAATTACCAAAATCGGTCTCACCGAGTTTGTGTAATTGGTCTCACTGAGATTACGTTATGCCCAGACCCTAACCATATCGGTCCTACCGAGTTGCATGTCAGTCCCACCGAAAATCTCTAACGGTCACTAGGTTTACCTTTTCGGTCCGACCGAGTTTGTTGATTCATTCCCACCGAGATTGGAAAACTGTGTGTAACGGTTGGATTTTGTGTGGAGGCTATATATACCCCTCCACCTCCTCTTCATTCGTGGAGAGAGCCATCAGAACACATACACAATTCCAACTCATATGTTCTGAGAGAGAACCACCTACTCATGTGTTGAGACCAAGATATTCCATTCCTACCATATGAATCTTGATCTCTAGCCTTCCCCAAGTTGCTTTCCACTCAAATCTTCTTTCCACAAAATCCAAGTCCTATGAGAGAGAGTTGAGTGTTGGGGAGACTATCATTTGAAGCACAAGAGCAAGGAGTTCATTATCAACACACCATTTGTTACTTCTTGGACAGTGGTGTCTCCTAGATTGGCTAGGTGTCACTTGGGAGCCTCCGACAAGATTGTGGAGTTGAACCAAGGAGTTTGTAAGGGCAAGGAGATCGCCTACTTCGTGAAGATCTACCGCTAGTGAGGCAAGTCCTTCGTGGGCGATGGCCATGGTGGGATAGACAAGGTTGCTTCTTCGTGGACCCTTCGTGGGTGGTTGCTTCTCGTGGACCCTTCGTGGGTGGAGCCCTCCGTGGACTCGCGCAACCATTACCCTTCATGGGTGGAGCCCTCCGTGGACTCGCGCAACCGTTACCCTTCGTGGGTTGAATTCTCCATCAACGTGGATGTAGGATAGCACCACCTATCCGAACCATGGGAAAAACATCCGTGTCTCCAATTGCGTTTGAATTCTCCAAACCCTTCCCTTTACATTCTTGCAAGTTGCATGCTTTACTTTCCGCTGCCAATATACTCTTTGCATGCTTGCTTGAATTGTGTGATGATTGCTTGACTTGTCCTACAATAGCTAAAATCTGCCAAGAACTAAAATTGGGAAAAGGTTAAGTTTTTATTTGGTCAAGTAGTCTAATCACCCCCCCTCTAGACATACTTTCAATCCTACAAGTGGTATCAGAGCTTTGGTCTCCATTTGCTTTGATCTCCATAGCTTTTGGTGGTCATAGCCTTGGTTTCACAACCTAGGAGAGTATGGCGTCTAGCGAGGGAAATTATCACCGTACAGGTCCTTACTTTGATGGCACTAATTTTGCTAGTTGGAAGCATAAAATGAAAATGCATATTCTTGGACATAACCCCGCCGTTTGGGCTATTGTGTGTGTTGGTTTGCAAGGTGACTTCTTTGATGGGAAAGAACCAAACCGTGAAGCTACCGCGGATGAGTTGAAGATGTTGCAATACAATGCTCAAGCTTGTGATATTCTCTTCAACGGATTGTGCCCCGAAGAATTCAACAAAATCAGCCGTTTTGAGAATGCAAAGGAAATTTGGGACACTTTGATTGATATGCACGAAGGTACCGACTCCGTCAAGGAATCCAAGTTGGATGTGCTTCAAAGTCAACTTGACAAGTTCAAAATGAAGGATGGTGAAGGTGTCGCTGAAATGTACTCTAGGCTTGCTCTCATCACAAATGAGATTGCCGGCTTAGGAAGTGAAGAGTTGACCAATAGATTCATCATCAAGAAGATTCTAAGAGCCTTGGATGGAAAATATGATACCATGTGCACATTGATCCAAATGATGCCCAATTACAAAGATCTCAAGCCAACGGAGGTGATTGGAAGAATTGTTGCTCATGAGATGTCACTTAAGGATAAAGAGGAACTTCATAACAAATCAAGTGGTGCCTACAAAGCCTCATGTGAAGCCCCTACATCATCAAGTGAGAAACAAAACTTCAATGAAGAATTGAGATTAATGGTGAAGAACTTCAACAAGTTCTACAAGAGTAGAAGCAAAGATAGAAGCTTCAAGTCAAGGTCCTACAATGACAGAAGATCTTCTAGTCGAGAGCGAAACTGCTACAGTTGTGGAAGACCCGGACACTATTCCAATGAGTGTACGGCTCTCTACAAGAGAAGAGAAGATTCTCCAAAAAGAAGAAGCAAAGAATCACCACCAAGAGAGAGAAGGAGTAGAGATAATCGTTATGAACGAAGATACTCACGGAGAAGCAAGGATTCGGAAAGGAAGGAAAAATCATCAAGGAGCTACACAAAACGAAGACATCAAGCTCATGTTGGTGAATGGGTATCCGGCTCCGGCTCCGACGGCCACTCCGAGAGAAGTTATCACTCCGACTCCGAAGATACTCAAGATGAAGGTGTTGCCGGTCTAGCACTTGTGTCAACCAACTCCTACGACATATTTGACTCACCAAATGAAGGAATTGGAAGATGCTTCATGGCCAAATGTCCTAAGGTAACACACCTCGAGTATGTTGATTTCAATAGTGATGAAGATGACTTGTTAGGTGATGATTTGCTTGTTGACAACGCTAGTGATGAAACGTCAATTAATCATGCTAATCAAGATAAAACGAATGACAATGATAAGGAGAAGATTGAGGCTCTAACTAAAGAACTAAACACTCTTAAGTTAGCTCATGAAACTATCTTCGAAGATCATCGAGAACTTTTAAGAGCTCATGAGAAATTACTCTTTGAAAAGCTCAATCTTGAGCAAGAGCATGAGTTCTTAAAAGCAATCAATGATGATCTCCGCAAGAAAAGTTTTTCTTACATTGCCAAGCGTTTACTCTTATCCACTTTACATGCTCAAGCAAGTCTAGTAAGAACAAGAAAGATCTTCCTCTAGCAGTACAATGATCATGCTAAATCCATATTGTTGCTCTAGTAGTTCTCTGATTCCACTAATGATCTCTTAGCAAGTTACACTGAGCAAGAAAATAGCCTTATTGAGGGAATTATAGAGAAAAGGAGTGTACAAAACCTTGCGGGAGTAAGCATTCAAGGAAATTGTGCGCAAAGCAGGAATGCACCGAAGAATCAAGGTGTTGGTTTTGAACGAAAGTTCAATGCCAATGGAGTTGAGTGGAAGAGATCAATACCCCAAGACAAAGTTGTTCCACAAGAGAAGTATGGATACTTCTTTCAAGGGGACACAAGCTCAAGATAATCTTCCACCACAAGACTAAGCAAAAAGGCAAGACAAGCTTCAAGAGGAAATGATTTGAAGAAGCTCCTAGACCTTAGTCCAAGTTGGAATTCCAAGACTACTCAAGTTCACTTCATCAAGTACGACTACAACTCCAAGGATTCCCATCAAGATGGTGGATCCAAAAGAAAAGAACTAGAGAGTTCTTGAGTGACTCCGCCAACATACTTCACTCTTATCATTTGGCAAGAACAGTGCAATCAACTTCCACATCTTGCCACTAGTTCAAGGTCACAAACCCTTTGTTGTAAGACAAGGACAAGGTAACCTAAAAGTTTCATGGACATCATCTTGTGTGTGCATCACTCTATTGTCTATGGATACTCCTTGTTTGTTCCTTGTGGACTAACCCATGTAGGTATTGAAAGTGCAATCACTCAAATGGATAGCTCCAGTGATCTAACATCAACATTGAGCATCCACATCTTCAACATCTACATGAAGTCATCATCGACAAAACCCGAGGTTAGTTCATCCCTCTAAGGGGGGATATCACATCTAGGGGGAGCTTTACTCTAAGACTTGAGCTAAAGCAACTCTAAAGATGTGAACACAACAATGCTTTATGTAAAAGTGGTAACCCCACTTGAGCTTAAACGATGAGTATGACCTATGATCAAGTGTTCTCACTTGACTCCTAAGTCAATATACTCATATATAGATGACCTTGTCATCGCAAATTGCTTGATAGATGCTAGAATTGGTTGTGCATGCCTTGTCACATATTTCATTTGCCATCTTATTGTGTGAGCATGCTGGTTGCATATTTTACTCATTCGAGGACATCCACTTGTTGTTTTGATTGTTTGGTTTTATTTCCTTTTGCCAAGTGGATGAACAAGAATGCCTAAGAACCTCCTCTAGCTATCTATGCTTTTCTCGTCTCAAACTCTATTCATGCTACATCACAAAATTTGATCAAGTCAGATTCGAACCACTATGTGTGAGGAGCGCTCGGAGTCCCCGATTCGTCATAGACTTAAACTTCCAAAACCTTTTTATGATTCTCGGTCTGACCGATACCCTACTTTCGGTCCTACCGAGATCATTAAGTTGATCTAGGTTTTCGATCTCGGTGCAACCGATTTGAACCATTCGGTCACACCGAGTTGCAACAACTGTATACAGTTTTGCATCTTGGTGCCACCGAGTTGTTCCACTCGGTCACACCGACAGGGTCGGCTATATATAGTCACGGGCAAAAATTTGGAAATTTCTCCGAACCCCTTCGCCCGCACGATAGCCTGCTCTGCCAACTTGGTCTCCGGATCGTCTCCTCGCCGCCAGCCGCCTCCAGTCGCTGGTCTCCGTCACCGTCAACGAAAATTCACCCCCGCCGTTGCCGCCGTAGCGAGTCTCCACCGAACTAGGGTATGGACTCGATCTTTGTGCTATTCCCCAATCTGATTCTTAGCACATTGTGATCATCATGATTCTTGCCACGTTTGTTAAACTTCTATCCAGTCAATGAACTCGTAGATTAGTTTTGATTCGAAAATTTAGGGTTAGGTTTCCGCCGAAACCATCTCGGACCCACCGAGTTGAAAAACTCGGTCCCACCGATTTTGCTCATGCCATTGCACAAGTGAGACTCGGTCTGACGAGAATTACTTATCGGTGTGACCGATTTTGGAACTTTGTGAAACCCTAGCAGTCTCGGTGCCACCGAACTGTGACTCGGTCTGACCGAAGTTCACTAGTTTAGGTGCCAAAACTGCTTCGGTATCACCGAGTTTAGAAATCGGTAGATCCGAGATGCTTTCAGTGGGAAACTAAAACTAAGTTTTTGAATTATTCTTTTGCAAAAATCTCTGCATTTTGTGATGCTCATCCACTCTATCTCATCTATAACCTATTCACAGGGTCAGCAGTCAGAGTTTGCATCATGTCAGACCAAAGTGATAGCCAGAACTTGTCAGAGCAGCAAGTGCAGATGAGTGAGGGCACTAGTCCCTCAAGTTCCTCAGATGATGGCAGCAGGAGCACCCCTAGCAATCTGCCTAAAGCTGCCACAAGACAGAGAAAGAAGAGAACCTCAGACTCAGAAGATGAGGATTATGTGGCAGAAGAGGAAGCAACTTCCAAGAGAGTTGAGCCAGCACAGGGCATAAAACCAGGGATGAAGATCAAAAGGACAACAGGCAAGCTTAGAGAGGATCATGGAACAAAAGTTCTATGACTTGGATGTCAAAGTGACAGAGATTCAGACCGCAGTGGAGCAGCTCCAGGATGACATGCAGGAGAGGAGAGGCAAGACTACAACTGATGCCTTTGCCAGAGTGCCACGAGGTCCAAGGTCGTCTGCAGTGCCAGTTGCTGACCCCAGAGCCACCACGTCTGCACCAGCTACAGCCTCAGTTCCACCAGCTCCAGCGTCCACTTCAGCCTCGACTCCGACCACGTCTACAGAAGGCTTCGTCCTTGGAGTGCTCCGGACTCCACCACCACCTGAAGATCAAGCCTGAGTGTCGACTTAGCACTATGAATTTTCTAGGAACTTTTTGGTAACTTGTTGCCAAAGGGGGAGAAAGAGAGTGTTGCTTTTATTCTCTCTTGTTTTATTTGGTGGTTTTTCGAACTTTGTTTGCTTTTGTGTGAGACACTATGTCATTGCTCATGAGACATTGATGATCATGTGTTTGATCATAAGCTACACTTAATGTTTGCTTAATATTATCATCTTATCTATCTTATGTGATCATTCACTATTTCTTGGTGATGAGTGCATGTATTTCATTCTTATCATTTTAAGCGCTCCACCAAGATGTATGTGACATGGAAGAGTAACCCATGACTCTAACTCTTTGTGCATTTGCAGTCCAAAGCAAATTTTAAATATGCACAAATTTAGGGGGTGCTCTTACTTGTCACATACTTCTCAAAGCGACGTATATTTCATGCTTATTATCATTTGTCGAAAGCTTTGATCTATATGTTGTCATCAATTACCAAAAAGGGGGAGATTGAAAGTGCAACTATCCCTAGGTGGTTTTGGTAATTCATAACAACATATAGCTCATTGAGCTAATGCTATTCCAAAGATGACTATTTCAGGAAAGCTCAATGATTGGCATGGCATGGATGTGAAAGTGGAACCCTCAAAATGCTAAGGACAAAGGATTGGCTCAAGCTCAAAAGCTCAAGACTCTTCATTTTATATTTTAGTGATCCAAGATCACATTGAGTCTTTAGGAAAAGCCAATACTATCAAGGAGGGATGAGGTGTTGCTTAATGAGCCTCTTGCTTCATGTGCTTAGTGATATGCTCCAAAACCCTCAGCTACTTTCCCATATCCACATATGACCTAAACCCTAAGCCAAACTCGGTCCTACCGATTCTTTCTATCCGGCGCCACCGAGTTCACTTGTCATAAGCCACTGCCAAACCCTAGCAATTCGGTTCTACCGATAGGGATCTCGGTCTCACCGAGATGGGATTGCAAACTCTCTGTTTCCCTTTCGTAACTTTTCGGTCTCACCGAAAGAGCGAATCGGTCCCACCAGATTGCATGTAAACTCTTTCAGTTTCCCTTTTGTAACTTTTCGGTCTCACCGAAAGAGCAAATCGGTCCCACCGAGTTTGCCTGACCAACTCTCTGGTTAGCTTAATTACCAAACTCGGTCTCACCGAGTTTGTGTAATCGGTCTCACGAGTTACGTTATGCCCAAACCCTAACCATATCGGTCCTACCGAGTTGCATGTCAGTCCCACCGAAAATCTCTAACGGTCACTAGGTTTACCTTTTCGGTCCGACCGAGTTTGTTGATTCGGTCCCACCGAGATTGGAAAACTGTGTAACGGTTGGATTTTGTGTGGAGGCTATATATACCCCTCCACCTCCTCTTCATTCGTGGAGAGAGCCATCAGAACACATACACAATTCCAACTCATATGTTCTGAGAGAGAACCACCTACTCATGTGTTGAGACCAAGATATTCCATTCCTACCATATGAATCTTGATCTCTAGCCTTCCCCAAGTTGCTTTCCACTCAACTCTTTCCACAATCCAAATCCTATGAGAGAGAGTTGAGTGTTGGGGAGACTATCATTTGAAACACAAGAGCAAGAGTTCATTACCTACACACCATTTGTTACTTCTTGGAGAGTGGTGTCTCCTAGATTGGCTAGGTGTTCACTTGGGAGCCTCCGACAAGATTGTGGAGTTGAACCAAGGAGTTTGTAAGGGCAAGGAGATCGCCTACTTCGTGAAGATCTACCGCTAGTGAGGCAAGTCCTTCGTGGGCGATGGCCATGGTGGGATAGACAAGGTTGCTTCTTCGTGGACCCTTCATGGGTGGTTGCTTCTTCGTGGACCCTTCGTGGGTGGAGCCCTCGTGGACTCGCGCAACCATTACCCTTCGTGGGTGGAGCCCTCCGTGGACTCGCGCAACCATTACCCTTCGTGGGTTGAAGTCTCCATCAACGTGGATGTAGGTAACACCACCTATCCGAACCACGGGAAAAACATCCGTGTCTCCAATTGCGTTTGAATTCTCCAAACCCTTCCCTTTACATTCTTGCAAGTTGCATGCTTTACTTTCCGCTGCCAATATACTCTTTGCATGCTTGCTTGAATTGTGTGATGATTGCTTGACTTGTCCTACAATAGCTAAAATCTGCCAAGAACTAAAATTGGAAAAAGGTTAAGTTTTTATTTGGTCAAGTAGTCTAATCACCCCCCCTCTAGACATACTTTCGATCCTACACATGTCTCTAGTCAATAACCAATAGCGGAACCTAGATGCTCATATTGGCTCCTACATATTCTACGAAGATCTTTATCGGTCAAACTGCATAGCAACATACGTTGTTCCCTTTGTCATTGGTATGTCACTTGCCCAAGATTTGATCGTCGGTATCATCATACCTAGTTCAATCTCGTCACCAGCAAGTCTCTTTACTCGTTTTGTAATGCATCATCCCATGACTAACTCATTAGTCACATTGCTTGCAAGGCTCATAGTGATGTGCATTACCGAGAGGGCCCAGAGATACCTCTCCCATACACGGAGTGACAAATCCTAATCTCGATCTATGCCAACTCAACAAACACCATCGGAGACACGTGTAGAGCATCTTTATAATCACCCAGTTACGCTGTGATGTATGATAGCACACAAGATGTTCCTCCAGTATTCGGGAGTTGCATAATCTCATAGTCCGAGGAACATGTATAAGTCATGAAGAAAGCAATAGCAGAAAAACTAAACGATCATTATGCTAAGCTAATGGATGGGTCTTGTCCATCACATCATTCTCTAATGATGTGATCCCGTTCATGAAATGACAACACATGTCTATGACTAGGAAACTTAACCATCTTTGATTAACGAGCTATTAAAGTAGAGGCATACTAGGGACACTCTGTTTGTCTATGTATCCACACATGTACTAAGTTTTCGGTTAATACAATTCTAGCATGAATAATAAACATTTATCATGATATAAGGAAATATTAATAAAAACTTTATTATTGCCTCTAGGGCATATTTCCTTCAGTCTCCTACTTGCACTAGAGTCAATAATCTAGATTAAATAGTAATGATTCTAACACCCATGGAGTCTTGGTGCTGATCATATTTTGCTCGTGGGAAAGGCTTAGTCAACGGGTCTGCAACATTCAGATCCGTATGTATCTTGCAAATCTCTATGTCTCCCTCCTTGACTTGATCGCGGATGAAATAGAAGCGTCTCTTGATGTGCTTGGTTCTCTTGTGAAATCTGGATTCCTTTTCCAAGGCAATTGCACCAGTATTATCACAAAAGATTTTCATTGGACCCGACGAACTAGGTATTACACCTAGATCGGATTTGTTCATCGAGACTCCTTTCATTTGCTGCTTCTGAAGCAGCTATGTACTCCCCTTCACACGTAGATCCTGCCATGACGCTCTGCTTGGAACTGCACCAACTCATAGGTTCACCATTCAATATAAATACGTATCCGATTTGCGACTTAGAGTCATCCGGATCAGGTGTCAAAGCTTGCATCGACGTAGCCATTTACGACAAGCTCTTTGTCACCTCCATAAATGAGAAACATATCCTTAGTCCTTTTCAGGTATTTCAGGATGTTCTTGACTGCTGTCCAGTGATCCACTCCTGGATTACTTTGGTACCTCCCTGCTAAACTAAAAGCAAGGCACACATCAGGTGTGGCACACAGCATTGCATACATGATAGAACTTATGGCTGAGGCATAGGGACTTTCAGTTTCTCTCTATCTTCTGCAGTGGTCCGGCATTGAGTCTGACTCAACTTCACACCTTATAACACAGGCAAGAACCCTTTCTTTGATTGATCCATTTTGAACTTCTTCAAAACTTTATCGAGGTATGTGCTTTGTGAAAGTACACTTAAGCGTCTTGATCTATCTCTATAGATCTTGATGCCCAATATATAAGTAGCTTCACCGAGGTCTTTCATTGAAAAATTCTTATTCAAGTACGGTGTCCTGGACTAGGAGGTACTCACCACGTCGTCTCCCGATCTATTAGATTGGGCCGAGGACCCCCGTGGCCGTATACTCATGGGCCAGTTCAGACAGCTGCCGCATACAAGGAAGATTCCACAAGACTTGCCGATCAAGACAAGGACTTCTCCCCACCGGCGTATTCGGCTAGGACTCTTGTTATCCTAGGCCTCCGGTGCATTATATAAACCGAGGCCAGGCTAGTCGATAGATATACAATATATACACAACAACAATCATACCATAGGCTAGCTTCTAGGGTTTAGCCTCCTTGATCTCGTGGTAGATCTACTCTTGTACTACCCATATCATCAATATTAATCTAGCAGGACGTAGGGTTTTACCTCCATCAAGAGGGCCCGAACCTGGGTAAAACATCGTGTTCCCTGCCTCCTGTTACCATCCGGCCTAGACGCACAGTTCGAGACCCACTACCCGAGATCCGCCGGTTTTGACACCGACATTGGTGCTTTCATTGAGAGTTCCGCTGTGTGATCGACAAAAGGATCGATGGCTCGCCTGCAAATCAACTGCGACTTCGGCATCTTCGTCACCAGCTCGACTGGTCACCTTGGTTCGACCAAGAATTGCGCCCCGTGTTCGGATCACCATGTCCGGACGAGGGCCTTCATCAAACATCAACTCCGATCTCTATCAAAATCACGGAGGAATCATCTATGGAGCTCGGGGGCTCAACGTCAACATTGCCCTCAAGCGACCGTGCTGTTTTTCTGGACGGCGAACTCGTATCTGCCACCACCACCTCCTCGAATATCGCTTTGACGATCGCTTTGGTGGAATTGTGCGGAATTGAGTCTACAACAACCATGGAAAATTTCGTCGAGTTCCGATGGAGGAATCTCTGGCAATCCACGATATACCGGAGCCCTGTCAAATCTGGACGAGAATTTGGATGAGTTTAGGGCGTGGTGTCCAGCTTCTAGCTCGGACGTCCTTTGGAAGATCCAACCGTTGATCGGCTGCGGAATTCCTATATCTACCACCTCTAAAAATTTCGGCTCGATCCGACCGTCAAAACTCCGGGAACCTTCCGATTAGTGCATCACTTTTCGGATCTGTTTTCTGCGCGAAAACGAATCCGACCCGAGTTCATCCTTTTTATGAACAGGATTTCGGACATCCCTTTTGAAGGAAGTTTTGTATGGGGTATTGTGTTTTTTTCCCGAACACATCCCACCAACTGTAAGATCTTTTGAACATGATCTTCAATATCATGCTGGTGTCAAACCAGTCCGGCAATATTACTCCACGGCTGACGACCTGCGCTAGACACGGCGTCACTTTGTTGAGCCGAGCTCAACTTCTTCGGATCATCATCTCGGCAAGCCGAAAAAGAGCCCAGCATCGTGAAGGATAAATCATCACCAACATCGCCGCCCCACGGATTACACGGAGCGGGCATACCGGCATCGCCGCACGGTCGCTTCATCAAGCCGGCATCGACCACGTCACGACCTGCATCGATAGGGCTACACTATTGCTTCTTCAAGCTGGTGTCCATCACGCCGACCTACTTTGACTCATCGGCTGACATCGAGGCTTCGACATCTCGGCTAGACCAGGGGCTTCGCCATCTCTTCATCAACCTACTCCGGACACTTCGGCGTCACTAGCCGACCAGCTCCGTCACGTTAGCTGGGCCGAGGGCTTTGCCTCGGCGAGTCAACCTTTACCAGCATTGCCATGCCGTCGTTTTATCGCCCATCAGGCAATGGGTGTGCGGAGCGGGTCCCAATTTTAGGAATCACCTTCCTTCGGATTGCTATAACAAATAAACCAGGTGCTATTAATCCCAATATTTTTTGCTTGTTTGGGTTCATTTTTCCTAAGGAATTATTACTCTGGTTTGTCCATCATATGTACACAGGTCTATCAAATGGTGGCCGCATTAACGACAGTCGCATGGTGGTTCGGTCAGTTTCCGTACATAGTCCGGCGAACGCCGCACTCGGAGCTCAGACCAACCTGCGAATTTAGGCTTTGCCACGCCTTCACCGCATCACACTGACGCCCTGCATCGACATTGACTTCGGCGTCAGGCCATATTTCTTTTATTACTCACTTTGCATAAATTATTTATTATGCAACGATTTTTTTTAATTATCATTATTACTATTATCTCCGGTTTGCACTATTTTTTGTGCACAGGAAAATGATCCGGGGACTTCGGCGTCACTCTGCCGGTCTGCATTGATCGTGCTATGTCACCACTTCGGCGTGTCAAGCTCTCCGCTCCGCCACCTCGGGACCGCCTTGAGGGATGGAACCTTGCCCCGCATCAAGCTCGGACCGCGTCATCAATACCGAACACATTAACCAGCTAAGTCGCTTTCATGCTCAAAGCTTTAATTTCTAACTTGCGTTCGGTTCGACCAAGCATTATACTGTTTTGGAAAAAAGTTGCTTCTAAAAAATTTCCTTGTCCAAACTTTGTTTGTGACGCATAAATTCAAATACCCCGTTTACTTGGGGGCTTCCTTCATGAAGCTTTTCCTGTTGCATATGATTATACTTGTACGGCTTCGTTCCTTGTTCGTGTATTACGCCACAATATGCACCATATTGACTTAAGCGATTTGCAAGCTGGGTTGCCTCGCTCCTGTGTTTACCCCTACGTTCCCGATTGTTCGGCTAGGGAGTAAAGGGAGCACCTCTGCGATTGTCACGATTGGGTCACCCGAGCCGGACCTCAGACTGGGTGAAGCCGAAAGCTAGCGCTCTTATAGTTATTCAATGATGGTCGGCACACAACGGAACTCATGAGTACAAAAAATCTATTGCACAAGTCTCATAATAACAATGAGCACCGAAGAAAGGTATCGGTGGGGGTACTATTTTCTTCGAAGATGCTTCTTACTCTTCGCAGTAATATAGCATAAGTTCCCTGAGCACGCTTTGTCTGTTACAGCCTTATGGCCTGATTGCCTGGTTATTGGAAACACCGTCGATATTCTCAACCGATGGAGTACATAACACTTTTTGGTCCTTAACCGAAGAGGGAGAAGCCGACGGTCGGTTAAGACGCGTTTAAAGTTCGGTTGAACATAGATATGATATAAGTACTTCGGTACATGCAATCATTCTTCTACCCAAGTCACTTGGGGGCTCTTAAGTTTATTTGAGCCATTTTATAATAAGTGTTCTTCTTCTCAGTCGTTGCAAAGTTCTATTATTATTATTTATCACTCATTTTTTCGAGCGAGTGTGCGGTCACTAGCCGGGGAGCCTAATTTCTCTCTCAAAGCCGCTAGAGTTTAGTTTGCTAAACTGGCCTAATGAGAAGTACTCCGCCCTCGGGATAGGAGGTTGAAGCCGTAGGCTGGCCCGCTCGAAGTCTTGAGATAGGATGTGTCATGTTAAAGGACGACAGAAGCACTTCTTTTTTCTAAGACCAATTTTCGGATTGGCATCGAACACTTGATCTTGTTCGGACGTCATGTTTTTACTGACGTTTCTTGGTTTTCCAAGCTTTTTGGCATTTTTAAACTATTTGTGCTTTTCCAGCATTAGTCTCGCAGTGCAACGCCAGACACCTTTAGGGATTCGGCAAAAACATTCTCAGATATTGCTATATATACATCGGTTTCGAATTGTGTCTTCGGTTAATAGTTGGGTTGCCTGGCTCCTGCACTTGCTTCCTACGTTCTGTTTTGTTCGGCTAGGCGTGCAAAGGGAGAACCACTGTGATTGTGCTTCCAGCTCACATGGTTAAGCACCTTAGTGGAGAAAGCCGAAAACTGACTATCACAATAAGCGTAAACTGGTCAGCGATCCGATGACTATGACGGGCCATTCATAACATTGGCCGAAGTGTTTACGGCTTGACCTCGACTGTCGCCGAACACTACCAGGGGCTATTAACTGGCCTCCCAAACTAAATCCTCGATATTTTGCTCTTACATTCGAGCTGAGGTTTCATGATCATGCTTAGCATGACAACCCAAAGAAAGGAACCGATAGCGGGACTATTTTCTTTGGAATACATTTCTTCTGTTAAACAGTAATATAACATATCTCTCTGCGTACCTTTGTTTATAAAACCGTGTGGCCAGATTGCCTTGTTTGTCGTAAATCTTTGCCCTCATAAAGGCTTTATAAAGTAGGACAAACACTCCTCGGCTACTGCCCAAGGAGGTGGAAGCCGATGGTCGGTCAACAAAGTTTTGTACAATGCAGATCCGAGCATTAATGACGTAAAGTACTTGGATACATAGAGTCATTACACATAATTTGTGAGTTTACTATGGATATTGATCCTTAATTCGGCCACCCGTGCCCGCATTAAGGCTCGGGGGCTACTGGGCTTCGGGCTTATTATTTACAAATATTAAAGGGGCACATCGATCCCCTGATCTGGTGTTGCCACCCGACCAGTGTCTCGGGGGCTACTGCATTGCTTGTCCAATGCAGAAAATTTTATGTGCAATATAGTTCCTGAGGAGATTTTGATCCTTAGGTTGGTCGGCCGCACCCAACCTGAGTCTTGAGGACTGAGCACGCCGCTTTTGTGTCCCGAAGTATTCTGCCGAGCTAGGACTTGATCCTCAGGCTGATTTTGCAAATCAACCTGAGTCTCAGCGGCTACTGGGATCAGCGGTCTTATGTCATCCTTCATGTGCATCTCGGGTTTTAGACCGATACACACCTTGAGGGCTACTGGCTATATATCTCGGCAGAGAATAAATTGCACCAATAAAAAATATTGACAAAAAATCGGCCCATAGTCGGGGTGGTGCACCACCTCGGAAGCAGTCCGGCATAAAGCTCGGGCGCTAGTGGCTGGCTCCATAGAGGGCATTTCCGGCATTAAGCTCGGCTAAACTCCTTCAACTTTTTTGAACCAAGGTGATATGACACCTCGGATATAGTCCGGCATTGGAGCCTGGACACAGTCCGGCGTTGGAGCTCGGATATATTTCGGCGTTGGAGCTCGGATACATAGTCCGGCGTTGGATCTCGGATACATTCCGGCGCTAGAGCTGGGAAGCGGCCCGGCGTTGGTGCTCAGCTGCAAAAGATACCTCGAATGCAGTCCAGCGTTGGAGCTCGGACGCAAGAGGACCCTGCCTCCCGGGAACAACTTCAAACCCGAGGTGTGGCATAAAAATAAACAAGGCATTGATAAAGGCCGGAAACTTAAAGGGGCTCCTCGGATACACGACGTGTAAACTCGTCAAATGCATTTCGGCGATCCTCAAGATCGAAGATAAAGAAGATTTGTTGAACCAGTTTTCAAGATCGGCAACCGAAGATGAAGAACAGTTCGGAAGAATCGAGGAGCGTCCCTAACTTGAAGACCGGTTCAGGGGGCTACTGACGGTTTCCTGGACTAGGGGGTACTCACCACGTCGTCTCCCGATCTATTAGATTGGGCCAAGGACCCCCGTGGCCGTATACTCATGGGCCAGTTCGGACGGCTGTCGCATACAAGGAAGATTCCACAAGACTTGGCGATCAAGACAAGGACTTCTCCCCACCGGCGTATTCGGCTAGGACTCTTGTTATCCTAGGCCTCCGGTGCATTATATAAACCGAGGCCAGGCTAGTCGATAGATATACAACATATACACAACAACAATCATACCATAGGCTAGCTTCTAGGGTTTAGCCTCCTTGATCTTGTGGTAGATCTACTCTTGTACTACCCATATCATCAATATTAATCAAGCAGGACATAGGGTTTTACCTCCATCAAGAGGGCCCGAACCTGGGTAAAACATCGTGTTCCCTACCTCCTGTTACCATCCGGCCTAGATGCACAGTTCGGGACCCACTACCCGAGATCCGCCGGTTTTGACACCGACAAGTATCCTTTTGTGCTATTCAGAAATTCACTATCATTTCCGATCAACAATATGTCATCCACATATAATATCAGAAATGGTACAGAGCCCCCACTCACTTTCTTATAAATACATGCTTCTCCAAAAGTCTGTATAAAACCATATGCTTTGATCACACTATCAAAGCGTATATTCCAACTCCGAGAGGCTTGCGCCAGTCCATAAATGGATCCCTGGAGCTTGCACACTTTGTTAGCACTTATTGGATCGACAAAACCTTCTGGTTGCATCATATACAACTCTTCTTTAAGATATCCATTAAGGAATGCAGTTTTGACATCCATTTGCCAAATTTCATAATCATAAAGTGCGGCAATTTCTAACATGATTCGGACAGACTTAAGCATCGCTACGGGTGAGAAGGTCTCATCGTAGTCAACTCCTTGAAATGTCGATAACCTTTCACAACAAGTCGAGCTTTGTAGACTATAATATTACCGTCAGCATTAGTCTTCTTCTTGAAGATCCATTTATTCTCTATTGCTTGCCGATCATCGGGCAAGTCAACCAAAGTCCATACTTTGTTCTCATACATGGACCCCATCTTAGATTTCATGGCCTCAAGCCATTTTGTGGAATTTGGGCTCATCATCGCTTCCTCATAGTTTGTAGGTTCATCATGGTCAAGTAACAAGACCTCTAGAACAGGATTACTGTACCACTATGGTGCGGATCTTACTCTTGTTGACCTATGAGTTTTGGTAGTAAATTGATTAGAAGTTTCATGATCATCATCATTAACTTCCTCACTAATTGGTGTAGGAATCACTGGAACTGATTTCTGTGATGAACTACTTTCCAATAAGGGAGAAGGTACAATTACCTCATCAAGTTCTACTTTCCTCCCACTCACTTCTTTCGAGAGAAACTCCTTCTCTAGAAAGGATCCATTCTTAGCAACGAATATCTAGCCTTCGGATCTGTGATAGAAGGTGTACCCAACAGTCTCCTTTGGGTATCCTATGAAGACACATTTCTTCGATTTAGGTTCAAGCTTATCAGGTTGAAGCTTTTTCACATAAGCATCGCAGCCCCAAACTTTAAGAAATGACAACTTGGGTTTCTTGCTAAACCATAGTTCATATGGTGTCGTCTCAACGGATTTCGATGGTGCCCTATTTAACATGAATGCAACCGCCTCTTAAGCGTAACCCTAAAATGATAGCGGTAAATCAGTAAGAGACATCATAGATCACACCATATCTAATAAAGTGCGGTTACGACGTTCAGACACACCTTTACGCTATGGTGTTCCAGATGGTGTGAGTTGCGAAACTATTCCACATTGTTTTAAATGAAGACCAAAATCATAACTCAAATATTCACCTCCACGATCAGATCGTAGAAACTTTATTTTCTTGTTACGATGATTTTCCACTTCACTCTGAAATTCTTTGAACTTTTCAAATGTTTCAGACTTATGTTTCATTAAGTAGATATACCCATATCTCCTCAAATCATCTATGAAGGTCAGAAAATAACGATACCCGTTGCGAGCATCAACACTCATCGGACCGCATACATCAGTATGTATTATTTCCAATAAGTCTATTGCTCGCACCATTGTTCTGGAGAATGGAGTATTAGTCATCTTTCCCATGAGGCATGGTTCGCAAGCATCTAGTGATTCATAATCAAGTGATTCCAAAAGCCCATCAGCATGGAGTTTCTTCATGCGCTTTACACCAATATTACCTAAACGGTAGTGCCACAAATAAGTTGCACTATAATTATTAAACTTGTATATTTTGGCTTCAATAATATGAATATGGGTATCACTACTATCGAGATTCAATAAAAATAGACCACTCATCAAGGGTGCATGACCATAAAAGATATTACTCATATAAATAGAACAACCATTATTCTCTGATTTAAATGAATAATCGTCTCGCATCAAACAAGATCCAGATATAATGTTCATGCTTAACGCTGGCACCAAATGACAATTATTCAAGTCTAAAACTAATCCCGAAGGTAGATGTAGAGGTAGCGTGCCGACGACGATCACATCGACTTTGGAACCATTTCCCACGCGCATCGTCACCTCGTCCTTAGCCAATCTTCGTTTAATCCGTAGCCCCTGTTTTGAGTTGCGAATATGAGCAACATAACCAGTATCAGATACCCAGGCGCTACTACGAGCATTAGTAAGGTACACATCAATAACATGTATATGAAATATACCTTTCACTTTGCCATCCTTCTTATCCGCCAAATACTTGGGGCAGTTCCGCTTCCAGTGACCAGTCCCTTTGCAGTAGAAGCACTCAATCTCAGGCTTAGGTCCAGACTTGGGCTTCTTCACTTGAGCAGCAACTTGCTTGCTGTTCTTCTTGAAGTTCCTCTTCTTCCCTTTGCCCTTCTTCTTGAAACTAGTGGTCTTGTTGACCATCAACACTTGATGCTCCTTCTTGATTTCTACCTCCGCAACATTGCGAAGAGCTCGAGAATTGTCTTATCCATCCCTTGCATATTATAGTTCATGATGAAGCTTTTGTAGCTTGGTGGCAGTCATTAAAGAACTCTGACAATGACACTATCATTAGGAAGATTAACTCCCAGTTGAGTCAAGTGTTTGTGGTACCCAGACATTCTGAGTATATGTTCAGTGACAGAACTATTCTCCTCCATTTTGCAGCTGTAGAACTTATTGGAGACTTCATATGTCTCAATACGGGAATTTACTTGAAATATTAACTTCAACTCCTGGAACATCTCATATGCTCCATGACGTTCGAAATCTCGTTGAAGTCCCGATTCTAAGCCGTAAAGCATGGCACAGTGAACTATAGAGTAGTCATCACCTTTGCTCTGCGAGACGTTCATAACATCTGGAGTTGCTCCTGCAGCGGGCTTGATACGTTTCCAATGTATCTATAATTTTTTATTGTTCCATGCTATTTTATTATCAATATTGGATGTTTTATAATCATTTTATATCATTTTTTGGTACTAACCTATTGACATAGTGCCAAGTGCGAGTTGTTGTGTTTTTGCATGTTTTTTACATCGCAGGAAATAAATATCAAACGGAGTCCAAATGCCACAAAACTTTACAGAGATTTTTTATGGGCCATAAGGAAGGCAACGGGCCTTGGTTTCACCTAGGGTGGCCCGAGGGGGGTACAATCCAACCAGGGCGCGCCAGGAGGCCCAGGCGCGCCCTGGTGGGTTGTGCCCACCTCGGGTGCCCCCCAGACCGCCTCTTTGCTCTATAAATACCCCCAAAATACCATAACCCTAGATGCATCGACAAAATATTCATCCAGTCGCCGCAGAGTCCAGAACCACCAGATCCAATCTAGACACCATCTCAGATGGGGTTCACCACCTCCATTGGCGCCTCTCCGATGATGCGTGAGTAGTTCTTTTTAGACCTGCGTGTCCATAGTTAGTAGCTAGATGGCTTCATCTCTCTTTCTTGATTCTCAATACAATGGTCTCTTGGAGATCCATATGATGTAACTCTTTTGCGGTGTGTTTGTTGGGATCTGATGAACTTCGAGTTTATGATCGGTCATATCTTTTTATATCCATGAAAGTTATTTGAGTTTCTTTGATCTCTTATATGCATGATCTCTTATAGCCTTGTATTTCTCCTCCGATATTTGGGTTTTGTTTGGTCAACTTGATCTATTTATCTTGCAATGGGAAGAGGTGCCCGGTAGTGGGTTCGATCTTATGGTGCTTGATCCCAATGACAGAAAGGGAACCACACGTATGTATCATTGCTACTAAGGATTAACAGACGAGATCTATATCTACCGCCATATAGATAAACGGATCTTGTCTACATCATGTCATCATTCTTATTGCATTGCTTTTTTTCCATGAACTTAATACACTAGATGCATGCTGGACAACGGTCGATGTGTGGAGTAATAGTACTAGATGCAGGCAGGAGTCGGTTTACTAATCTTGGATGTGATGCCTATGTAATGATCATTGCCTGGATATCATCATAATTATTTGAAGTCCTATCAATTGCCCAACAGTAATTTGTTTACCCACCGTTTGCTATTTTCTCGAGAGAAGCCACTAGTGAAACCTACGGCCCCCGGGTGTTCTTTCTCGTATATTTGCCTTTGCGATCTACCTTTTTATTTGCTTGTATTTTCAGATCTATTAAACCAAAAATCGAAAAATACTTTGCTGCACTTTATTTTATTTGTGATCTATTGTTTCAATCTATTACAACTTTCTCCCGTCAACACGCAATTTCTGGCGGCGTACCCCGAAAGGGATTGACAACCCCTTTAACACGCTGGGTTGCGAGGTGTTGTTATTTGTGTGCAGGGGCTGTTTACGTTGTGGTGCTTGGTTCTCCTACTAGTTGGATACCTTGGTTTCATAACTGAGGGAAATACCTACCGTCACTATGCTACATCATACCTCCCTCTCCAGGGAAATACCGACGTAGTTCCAGCTGCCATCAAGGAGAATTTCTGGCGCCGTTGCCGGGGTGGATCTTCAACATAACCAGGTTTCTAATCGCAAATATCATCTCCTTGAAATTTACATTATTTTCCATTTGCCTCTCATTTTCCTCTCCCCCACTGCACAAAAAATTGTTGTTTTATTCGCCTCTCTTTTTCTGTTCGTCGTTTTCTTGCTGGATCTGTTTTTGTGTGTGAGATCTTGTTTGCCATTATGGATAATTCCTCCTCTATTGCTTGCACTCCCGAGAATGAGGTTCTCAACTTTAAACAAAGGGGAGGAGAAAGTTTAAAATATGCTTGGTATAGAATTTGCAATGCTCATAATAGAGCTATCCGTAAGCAATCTACCGTTGTGCTTCTGCGTTGTTTTTATGTTGGCATCACCACTTTGTATAGATTCGTCCTTGATACGATTACCGGTGGAAATTTATTAATGAGTCCTCCTTTTGATGCTCTTAATGCTATGGGAAATTTAGTGGGATCACCACCTCTTATGGTTATGGAAAGACTAGATGCTATTGAAAAGAAAATGCAAACAGAAGATCATATAGAAATTATACATAAAAAAGATGCATAATTTTGCTACTAATCTTGGGTCAAAAGCGGGTGATATATTTAAGTTGTTAAAAGAGAGGGGTACTTTAATCCAGGAAAGAATAGAAGAAAGTCCATCTCGGATTGGTAAATTGGAAGAAATCTTTAGTAATCTTTAGTAATCCTGTAAAGAGTAGGAGATCTAGGAACAAGGGTGGAACTTCTAGTGATAGCAATAAAGTAGATCTTAAGATGATTAGTATTCACCCTGATTTTTTTGAAGTGATAAGAGATCCTTTTTGCAAGAATGAAATCTTTGAATTTATTCCTAGGAGTGTTGTTATTGAAAATCTTTATGCTAAATCTTTAAGGGATTCTAAGTGTTTGATTGAAGAGTTGGAAAAAGATGACAAAACTTAGATCCATGCTTTATGCCTAGCTAAGGGCGTAAAACTATAGCGCTTGTTGGGAGGCAACCCAATGAATAAAATTTATTTCCTTTTGATTTTTGCTTTCTGTTCTTGAGTGTTAGCACAATTATGCTACTGTTATGATTGTGTTTTTTGTGTTTTAATTAGTGTGTGTGCCAAGTAAAGCCTTTAGGTTCTTCTTGGGCAATAGTTGTTTGATCTTGCTAAAAAATAGAAACTTTTACGCTCATGAAACTAATTTTTATTTTTTACCAGAGAGCGATAAAATGCCTATTCCAATTGTAGTAGATCAATATAAAAATTTCTCAGGTCATCCTAATTTTTAGAGTTTTTTGAGTTACAGAAGTATTCGAAATAGTCAGATTGCTACAGACTGTTCTGTTTTGGCAGATTATGTTTTCTTTGTGTTGTGTGCTTATTTTGAGGGCTCTATGGTTTTCTTTGATGAGTTTTTGCCATAGAAAAGTTGGAATACAGTAGATGTAATAAAAAACAAAATATGAATTGGTTTGATACATCACTTATAGTAGTGATTTATTATTCTTATACTAACGGATCTCACGAAGGCTTTGTTGAGTTTTGTGTGATTGAAGTTTTCAAGTTTTGGGTTATCTTACGATGGATGAAGGAAGGATGTAAGAGCCTAAGCTTGGGGATGCCTCGGCATCCCAAGCTATTATCCAAGAATGAACAACCAACTAAGCTTGGGGATGCCCCCGAGTGGCATCCCCGCTTTTTCCGAACAACTATCGGTATTTTACTCGAGAATATATTTTTATTCGTCATATGATATGTGTTTTGCTTGGAGCGTCTTGTATGATATGTGTCTTTTCTTGTTTTATTTTGTGTTTTAAGTCATCAATCCTTGCTGGACACACCTTTTTGAGAGAGACAAAATTATGTCACGACTTTTAGAATTGCTCTCTATGCTTCACTTAAATCTTTTATGAGCTAGGACTTGCTCTAGTGCTTCACTTATATCTTTTTGAGCACGGTGTGGTTAGTATTTTTGAAGAAATGCTCTCTTACTTCACTTAGATTTTATTTGACAGTTAGTAAAATTTTGAAGAAATTCTCTCTTGCTTCACTTAAATTATTTTGAGAGAATGAAAATGTGTTATGCTCATGATCTTCACTTATATTTGTTTGAGCTTATGAAAAGCAACACATGAAAATTAGTGCCAAAGTGATAGATATCCAAGAAGGATAAAGAAAAATAAAATGCCATGAGGATCATTGGACAAAATAAACTTGATTCTTAGTAATATTTTTGAGATATGATGATGTGATATGTGAGTTATGTTGATGAGTGAGGGAGTCCTGGATTAGGGGGTGTCCGGATGGCCAGACTATACCTTCAGCCGGACTCCTGGACTATGAAGATACAAGATTGAAGACTTCGTCCCGTGTCCGGAAGGGACTTTCCTTGGCGTGGAAGGCAAGCTTGGTGATACGGATATGTAGATCTCCTACCATTGTAACCGACTTTGTGTAACCCTAACCCTCTCCGGTGTCTATATAAACCGGAGGGTTTTAGTCCGTAGGACAACATACAGAACAACAATCGTACCATAGGCTAGCTTCTAGGGTTTAGCCTCTCCGATCTCGTGGTAGATCTACTCTTGTACTACCCATATCATCAATATTAATCAAGCAGAGCGTAGGGTTTTACCTCCATCAAGAGGGCCCGAACCTGGGTAAAACTTCTTGTTCCTTGCCTCCTGTTACCATCCGGCCTAGACGCACAGTTCGGGACCCCCAACCCGAGATCTGCCGGTTTTGACACCGACATTGGTGCTTTCATTGAGAGTTCCTCTGTGTCATCACCGTCAGGCTTGATGGCTCCTACGATCATCAATAGCGATGCCGTCCAGGGTGAGACCTTCCTCCCCGGACAGATCTTCGTCTTCGGCGGCTTCACACTACAGGCCAATTCACTTGGCCATCTGGAGCAGATCGAAAGCTACGCCCCTGGCCGTCAGGTCAGATTTGGAAGTTTAAACTACACTGCTGACATCCACGGGGACTTGATCTTCGACGGATTCGAGCCACTGCCGAGTGCGCTGCACTGTCACGACGAGCATGATCTAGCTCTACCGCCAAACAGTGCCCTGGAGGCCGCACCCGCATCGGCTTCGACCCTTAATTCGGAGCCAACTGCGCCGATCGAGGATGGGTGGTTGGACGCCGCCTCGGGGGCTGCGATACCAACGGCGATCGAGCCGAACACCAGCACCGCACTCGGCGAGACTCGTGACTCCAAGGTGCCGGACTCCTCTCCGGACTCCGAACCCTCCGCGCCCCTGCCGATCGAATCCGATTGGGCGCCGATCATGGAGTTTACTGCCGCGGACATCTTTCAGCACTCGCCTTTCGGCGATATTCTGAAGACACTAAAGTCTCTCTCTTTATCAGGAGAGCCCTGGCCGGACTACGGTCAGCAAGGTTGGGATATGGACGATGAAGAAATTCAAAGCCCACCCACCACCCACTTTGTAGCCACTGTCGACGATTTAACCGACATGCTCGACTTCGACTCCGAAAACATCGACGGTATGGACGCCGATGCAGGAGACGATGAAGAACCAACGCCTATTGGGCCCTGGAAAGCCACCTCGTCATATGACATATACATGGTGGACACCCCAAAAGAAGGAGATGGCGATGGAACAGCGGAGGATGACCCCTCCAAGAAACAGCCTAAGCGCCAGCGTCAGCGACGCCGCTCAAAATCCCGCCAAAGCAAATACGGTGATTCCAGCACGGGAGATAATTATACTTCGGAGAGTGCCGAAGAAAACCCCTTCCAGCAAGATTCAGCACAAGAGGATGGAGAAGCCAGCCCTCATGAGAGAGCGGCAGACAGAGAGGTCGAGGATGATAATTATATGCCTCCCTCCGAAGACGAGGCAAGCCTCGACGACGACGAATTCGTCGTGCCAGAGGATCCCATCGATCAAGAGCGTTTTCAACGCAGGCTTATGGCCACGGCAAGAAGCCTCAAGAAAAAACAACAACAGCTTAGAGCTGATCAAGATTTGCTAGTCGACAGATGGACTGAAGTCCTTGCGGCCGAAGAGCATAAAATCGAACGCCCCTCCAAGAGCTACCCAAAGCGCAGGTTGCTACCCGGTTAGAGGAGGAAGCACTTAAACCTACATCACCAGCACTTGATACGGCCGACCGGCCACCTCGTGGCCGCGACAGAGAGGCCTCTCGGCCCTCCACTCAAGCCGCACCCCGTACCAAGGCACGGGAAAATGCGCCAGACCTACGAGATATGTTGGAGGACAAGGCAAGGCAAACAAGATCGATCTACGGATCGCGTGGGCGCCCCACGACTCGAGACGATAACCGTCACGCCGGACACAAATCCGGTAGGGCCGAACACAGTAGACAAAGCTCATTGGAGCTACGTCGTGATATAGCCCAGTATAGAGGCACCGCACACCCACTATGCCTCACAGACGAAGTAATGGATCATCAAATCCCTGAGGGTTTCAAACCCGTAAACATCGAATCATACGATGGCACAACAGATCCTGCGGTATGGATCGAGGATTATCTCCTTCATATCCACATGGCCCGCGGCGATGATCTCCACGCCATCAAATACCTCCCACTCAAGCTTAAAGGACCAGCTCGGCATCGGCTTAACAGCTTGCCAGCAGGATCAATCAGTTGTTGGGAGGACCTGGAAGCCGCATTCCTCGACAATTTCCAGGGCACTTATGTGCGACCACCAGACGCCGATGACCTAAGCCACGTAATTCAGCAGCCAAAGGAATCGGCCAGGCAGTTCTGAACACGGTTCCTAACAAAGAAAAATCAAATAGTCGACTGTCCGGACGCAGAGGCCCTAGCAGCCTTCAAGCACAATATCCGTGACGAGTGGCTTGCCCGGCACCTTGGACAGAAAAAGCCGAAATCTATGGCAGCACTCACGACACTCATGACCCACTTTTGCGCGGGAGAAGACAGCTGGCTTGCTCATAGCAACAATATGACCAAGAACCCTGGTAATTCGGATACCAGGGACAGTAGTGGCAGGTCGCGTCGCAACAAGCAGAAGCGCCGCATTAACGGCGACAATGCTGAGGATACGGCAGTTAATGCCGGATTCAGAGGCTATAAATCTGGTCAGCGGAAAAAGCCATTCAAAAGAAATCCTAGGGGCCCGTCCAGTTTGGACCGAATACTCGACCGCTTGTGCCAGATACATGGCACCCCTAAAAAGCCGGCCAATCACACCAACAGGGATTGTTGGGTGTTCAAGCAGGCAGGCAAGTTAAATGCTGAAAATAAAGACAAGGGGCTGCATAGCGATGACGACGAAGAGCCCCGGCCGCCGAACAACAGTGGACAGAAGGGTTTTCCCCCACAAGTGCGGACGGTGAACATGATATACGCAACCCACATCCCCAAGAGGGAGCGGAAGTGCGCGTTAAGGGACGTATACGCGGTAGAGCCAGTCATCCCAAAGTTCAACCCATGGTCCTCCTGCCCGATCACCTTTGATCGAAGGGACCATCCCACTAGCACCCGTCATGGCGGATTCGCCACATTGGTTCTAGACCCAGTTATTGACGGATTTCATCTCACTAGAGTCCTTATGGACGACGGCAGCAGCCTGAACCTGCTTTACCAGGATACAGTGCGGAAAATGGGCATAGATCCCTCGAGGATTAAGCCCACCAAAACGACCTTTAAAGGCGTAATACCAGGTGTAGAGGCCAACTGTACAGGCTCAGTCACACTTGAAGTGGTCTTCGCATCTCCGGATAATTTCCGAAGCGAGGAGTTAGTCTTCGACATAGTCCTATTCCGCAGTGGTTATCACGCACTGCTCGAGCGAACCACATTCGCCAAGTTCAATGCGGTACCGCACTACGCATACCTTAAGCTCAAGATGCCAGGCCCTCGAGGAGTAATTACGGTCAATGGAAACACCGAACGCTCCCTCCGAACGGAGGAGCACACGGCGGCCCTTGCAGTGGAAGTACAAAGCAGCCTCTCCAGGCAGTTCTCCAGTCCGGCCATTAAACGTCCGGACACCGTCAAGCGCGCCCGGAGTAACCTACAACAAGACCGCCTGGCATGTTCCGAGCAAGCGTAGCAATGCGGCCCCAACCCCAGCCCTCGCAAAAATGTGACACCAGTGCTTCGCGTACATAACTACGCTCTAGAAATACCATGGGTACAGGGGGAGGGGCACCATGACGGCACGCCCGAAACACGGCTTAAACCGCACCAGGGGCTGCCGATTTTTTAATTTTCTCTTACTTTCAGGACTCCATTCTTCAGAAGGCCTGTTCGGCAGTTCAATTGCCGCACAAACGATGCAAGAACCAGGGAAGCAGACAAGCCATGCCGCATTACGGAACTCCCAGGTGGTCTCTATCACGAGCAGTATACCTGTTTCGCATGCCATTCCGTAGCCTGCCCCTGAAACGGACATGTTAAATAGTCCAACCTTTTGCTTATCGCATTATTTGTATCGTTCCGCTTTGATCGCAGCCCTTTTTAATAAACAATGCATAGCTTTTGTCTATTTTTGCATTACTCTTTTTTTTACAAATATATGTTCCTTAACGACATGTTGCACCCGTACACTTTGGTACGGCCAAAATACACCAGGGGCTTTAGTACCCCTCAATATGGTGTGAGAAATCCAAACACTTTAACAAGTGCGGCACCCCAAACTTATAGCATTATATGCATCGGCTCCGAATCATGTCTTGGGTCAATAGTTGGGTTTGCCCGGCTCCTATGTTTTGGTGCCTTATGTTCCGCTATGTCAGCTAAGGTAGCACTACACTATTGCAAAAACAGCTATAGCCAATATGGACACTAATGGCGCACTGTACATGTGGTGCGCCATTACTAAATACTAATGGCGCACCATGTGTTGGTGCGCCATTAGTGTGCAAATACTAATGGCGCACCACATCCACGGTGCGCCATTAGTAAATTTTTTTTAATTTTTTCCAAAACTACTAATGGCGCACCGTGGGAGTGGTGCGCCATTACTAGTTGAACTAGAAATGGCGCACCATGCCACGGTGCGCCATTAGTAACTTGGCCACCACTTCCACCGAATGCACCCCCCCCTCCCGTGGACCGCCTTTTCAGTTTTAAAAAATAAAAAATGATGGAAATGTCAAAAAAATAAAAGAAAATAAGTTTCCCATGTGATATGTGGTCTAGTTGTTGTGAAAATTTACAAATATGAATTTCGACTTTATTTGCGAAATCTCTCGAGAATTTGTAAAATGGGCATAACTTTTGCGTACGAACTCGGATGGAAAAGTTTTTTACATGAAAAATCATCTACTCGAAAAGTTACATCCGAAATTAAGCGGGGGAACCCCGTTAAACATTTTCAAAATCCTCAAAAACCTAACAGAAAAAAGTTACGGGGCTTTTAAGATCTGGAGAGGCAAAAAAATTCAAACTTACTAATGGCGCACCTGCCCATGGTGCGCCATTACTATCTTCCCGCCTTCAAAATTCAAAATAAGTTAAAAAAATAAAAAAGTTACTAATGGCGCACCTGCCCATGGTGCGCCATTAGTATCTTCCCGCCTTCAAAATTCAAAATAAATCAAAAAAATAAAAAAAGTTAGTAATGGCGCACCTGCCCGCGGTGCGCCATTACTATGCCGTATAAATGGCTGGGCGTGGTCCTCTCCTCCTTACCTCTTCATTCTTCTCCTCCACTCCACCTCTCCTCCACTCCATCTCCTCCTCTCCTCCACTCCATCTTCCCTTCTCTCCTCCACCATACTACCCTCCTTCTCTCCAGCGACCTCCTCCTCCTCTCCGACGACCTCCTCCTCCCTCCTCTCCTCCCCTCCCCTCCCCTCACGGTTTCTCCTCCCTCCTTTCCGGTGAGCTCCTCCTCCCTCCTCTCCGGTGAGCTCCTCCTCCCTCCTCTCCTCCCATCCCCTCATGGTTTCTCCTTCCTCCTCTCCGATGCTCCGGTGAACTCCTCTCCGGCGACCTCCTCCTCCTCTCCGGCGATGTAGGCGAGCGCCTCTCTGGTGACCTCCTCCTCCTCCTCTCTGGCGAACTCCTCTCCGGCAAAAGAACACGGCAAAAGAACGTACAAGATCCAAAAACAGGAACAAAATTTGAAATAATATCGTGCCAAAAACGAGCAAAAAATGGGCAAAAAATCACGATCCAGATCCAAATTCAAAATTCAAAAATAGCAATGGCGCACGGTGGGGGTTAGACGGTGCGCCACTACTATTTTCCCGCCTTCAAAATTCAAAAATACTAATGGCGCACCAGTGGCCTATACTAATGGCGCACCAGTGGCCTATACTAATGGCGCACCGTGGCCTATACTAATGGCGCACCGGTGGCCTATACTAATGGCGCACCAGTGGCCTATACTAATGGCGCACCGTGGCCTATACTAATGGCGCACCAGTGGCCTATACTAATGGCGCACCGTGGCCTATACTAATGGCGCACCGGTGGTACGCCATTAGTATACCAGATACTAATGGCACACCAGTGGTGCGCCATTAGTAAAAAATACTAGTGGCGTGATACTAATGGCGCACCAGTGATGCACCATTAGTAGGCAAAACTGGTGTGCCATTAGTAGCCCTTTTCCTAGTAGTGCTAGGAGAACTACTGCGATTGTGCCCCAGTTGAGCTGGGTCGAGCACCTCAGTAGAGAAAGCTAAAACTGACTGTCATGATGAAGCGAGAGCTGGTCGCTGTTCGAGAGTTTTTTCGAGTCCCTAAAGACTTATGCCGCTTAGAGCGAGGAGTCGGCTCTGTCCGGCCAAGGCGTGGATAACGCCCCGAACTTGGTCTTCCGAATACCAGGGGCTTCACCGAAATTTAAAATTATAGAATTCTATGGCTAAGTGAGAGTGTTCACGCATTATAGTCCGATTGCCTTGTTCGTTGTGCTGAGCGCCTCCCTCGAAGGACCCAAACATGGGGAAAAGAGCGCTCAGGTTTATCCCCGAACACCCTAGCACTAGCGGCACGGGGGCAGAAGCCGACGACTCGCCATCTCTCAGAATTGATAAACAGCCGCCTAGAATGTAATATTTTAAATTCCAACAGCATTGCTTAGCGCATATGAACAATTTTTCAGCGCACAGGACAAAATGAGCGAGTTTTACTCAAAAATTACATCCCTGGGACATTCATCCACCATAAGGCGGGCACCCTTCAGAACATGCTTATAATAATTCTCGGGCTTGCGATGCTCTTTCCCCGGCGGTGGCCCGTCCTTCACAAGCTTCTCAGCATCCAGCTTGCCCCAGTGCACCTTAGCACAGGCAAGGGCCCTACGGGCACCTTCAATGCTGACGGAGCGCTTGATGACTTCGAGCCTTGGACAGGCCCCCACTAGCCGCCGCACCAGCCCGAAATAGCTCCCAGGCAGAGCCTCTCCAGGCCACAGCCGAACTATGAGTCCCTTCATGGCCTGTTCGGCCGCCTTGTGGAGCTCGACCAGTTGCTTCAGCTGGTCGCTCAGGGGCATGGGGTGTCTGGCCTCAGCATATTGAGACCAGAACACCTTCTCTGTTGAGCTGCCCTCCTCGGCTCGATAGAATGCGGCGGCATCGGACACGCTATGGGGAAGATCTGCGAATGCTCCTGGAGAGCTCCGGATTCGGGTAAGTAACAAGTAACTCACGTTTATGTGTTTGCTTTGCATAAAGAATGCCTTACCCGCCGCTATCTTTTTCACCGCATCCAACTCCTGGAGGGTCTTCTGGGATTCGGCCTTAGCAGACTTGGCATTTTCAATAGCCACCGCGAGCTCGGACGCTCGCGTCTTTGAGTCAAGCTCCAAACTCTCATGTTTTTTCATGAGAGCCTGGAGCTCTTGCCGCACCTTGCCAACCTGGTCCTCATACTTCTCCCGCTCGGTGCGCTTCGTGGCCGCCCTCTTCTGGCCTCGGACAGCGCTTGCTTAAGGGTCGCCACCTCAGACGTGGCCCCTACAATAGCCACGATAATCCTGTCATTTTTTGCAATTGCACCTTTTTTATATATATATTTAAACAAGGTATTTCTTACCTTCCTTGTCCTCGAGCTGCTTCTTGGCACGCCCGAGCTCTTGCTCGGACTGCTCGAGGTTCTGCTTTAGCGTGTCCACTTCGGCAGTCAGTGCGGCGGACGCCAGGAGAGAAGCCTGCATACGCATATTGACTCCTTTTTGTTAGACTCCTGCGAATTTTATTTGATCCTCTATTCGACTTTTCTTCCCGAACGCCAAACAGAGCATCAGGGGCTACTGTCTATGCGGTAATATTATTTACACATTCTTTACTTACCTCAAAGCCTGTTAAAAGGCTAGCACAAGATTCAGTCAGTCCGCTCTTGGCGGACTGAACCTTCTACACCACCGCACTCATAATGGTGCGGTGCTCCTCGTCGTTGGAGGCGCCTTTGAGCACCTCCAATAGATTGTCCGGCGCCTCCGGTTGGACGGGGGTCACCTGCACGGTGGGCTTGCTCCTCTTGGAAGGAGGTCGTCCACCAGACTCTGGAACCTTTGAAGGTTCCGGAGCGGTGTCCGGCCTAGAGCCGGACTTGGAGCCCTGGGGGGTTTTATCCCCTTTACTCCTGGAGTCCGGGAGGTCGCCTTGCGGCGCCTCCAGGACCACCTCCTCCTGGCTTGGAACCTATTGGGACAACACTTCAGCGTCGTCTGTAGGGCGGGGGGAGGTAGCCGTCGGAAGCGAATTCACATCCGACGAGTCCAGTGAACCGCTCGACGACGCGTCGAGCCGGTCTTTGGGTGGGCTGCATAATTATATTCGACATAAGGGAAAGCTGTGCAATAAAGGAATACTATGAATTACTCTGGTATCCGGATACTTACGATTTTGCCAGGGGCTTGGCCCTGAGCGGCCACTCCTCTCCGCCGTCGTCGGCGTTGGTGGAGTAGTCCAGAGGAAGGGTTTTCCCCTTCTTGAACCCTTCGGCCTCCCCAGTGAGGGCGGCCTTCCTTTTCTTCTCTCCCCCCGCTAGAGGGGGAGAGGTCTCTTCTTCCTCCTCCTCGTCTTCACGGGAGGAATGCGCCTTGGAGCCGTCGGATGATGAACCCGACACCTCCTGGCGCCCGGCACTTGTTCGAGTCCCCGTGGCCTTCTTCGTGGCCTTCTTCTCCGGCACCACATAGGGTGCCGGAACCAGCAGCTTCGCCAAGCGGGCATCGGCTGAGTCTTCGGGCAAAGGATCCAGACAGTCGATCTGTCCGGACTTCGCCTGCCAATCCTGTCAAAGGTAAGGGAGCTTAGATCCCGCATAGAGTTAAACTATGAAAAACTAATACCCTGTAAAAGGTACAAACAACTTACCGCGCTAGCGTGACGCTGCGCGCTGAATCCACGATCCTCGGTAGCGGATGCAGGAGCCTCGGCGCCCTTGAAAAGCACCTTCCAAGCATCTTCGTATATCGTGTCGAAGAGCCTGCTCAAAGTTCGGTGCTGCGCCGGGTTGAACTCCCACAGATTGAAGGCCCGTTGTTGACACGGGAGGATCCGGCGGATGAGCATAACCTGGACTACGTTGACAAGCTTGAGCTGCTTGTTCACCAGGGTTTGGATGCATGTTTGCAGTCCAGTCACCTCTCCTTTGCTGCCCCATGACAGGCCCGTCTCTTTCCAGGACGTGAGCCGCGTTGGGGGTCCGGACCGGAACTCGGGGGCTGCGACCCACTCAAGGTCGCGCGGCTCGGTGATGTAAAACCACCCCGATTGCCACCCCTTCAAGGTCTCCACAAAGGAGCCCTCGAGCCATAAGACGTTGGGCATCTTGCCCACCATGGCGCCTCCGCACTCCGACTGGTTGCCGCGCACCACCTTCGGCTTGACATTGAAAGTCTTGAGCCATAGGCCGAAATGGGGGCGGATGCGGAGGAAAGCCTCGCACACGACGATAAACGCCGAGATGTTGAGGATGAAGTTCGGGGCCAGATCATGGAAATCCAGGCCGTAGTAGAACATGAGTCCCCGGACGAATGGGTGGATAGGAAAGCCCAGTCCGCGGAGGAAGTGGGGACGGAACACTACCCTCTCATGGGGCCTTGGGGTGGGGAGGAGCTGCCCCTCTTCGGGAAGCCGACACGCGATGTCGTTAGACAAGTATCCGGCCTTCCTCAGTTTTTTGATGTGTCCCTCCGTGACGGAGGAGACCATCCACTTGCCTCCCGCTCCGGACATGGCTGGAGAAGGTTGAGGTGGGGAGTGCGGACTTGGGCACTGGAGCTCGAGTGCGCGAAAATGGATAGGCAAAGGAGGAAGAAGGCGTAGGTGAAAAGGTGGATCTTTATCCCCTTATATGGGTGGACGCAACTAAGTGTCCCCACCAGCCTGGTAAAACTCGCTTATCTCCAAGCGCCGTAATCAATGGCGCAGTTGGGTTACCCAGGCCCGTATTGATGAGAATCCCGGAATAAGGGGACACGATCTCTACTTCGACGAGACATGCCAAGGAAACCGCCTCGCATGACACGTTAAGGTGGGATGATAAAACGATTCGAATAAAGGCTTGGCCGTGGTGCGATGTCACACTACGGAATACGTCAGCAGATTAGATTTGTGTAAATATTATTCTATCTATGGCAATATGTGGAGACTTATTTTGCAGAGCTGGACACTATCTTTGTGTTCAAAATCTTCTATGAAGTACTTGGAGGAGGAACCCGCCTTGCAATGCCGAAGACAATCTGCGCGCCGGGCTCGTCATCATTGAAGCCTGGTTCAGGGGCTACTGAGGGAGTCCTGGATTAGGGGGTGTCCGGATGGCCGGACTATACCTTCATCCGAACTCCTGGACTATGAAGATACAAGATTGAAGACTTCGTCCCGTGTCCGGAAGGGACTTTCCTTGGCGTGGAAGGCAAGCTTGGTGATACGGATATGTAGATCTCCTACCATTGTAACCGACTTTGTGTAACCCTAACCCTCTCCGGTGTCTATATAAACCGAAGGGTTTTAGTCCGTAGGACAACATACAAAACAACAATCATACCATAGGCTAGCTTCTAGGGTTTAGCCTCTCCGATCTCGTGGTAGATCTACTCTTGTACTACCCATATCATCAATATTAATCAAGCAGGATGTAGGGTTGTACCTCCATCAAGAGGGCCCGAACCTGGGTAAAACTTCGTGTCCCTTGCCTCCTGTTACCATCCGGCCTAAACGCACAGTTCGGGACCCCCTACCCGAGATCCGCCGGTTTTGACACCGACAATGAGTAATTGTGCTTTAGTAAAAATATTGCTGTTAAGGTTTGTGATTCCCTATGCATGCACGAAAGTCAATAATCATGCAATGAAAATTATATCCTACTTATGGTGCATTATTTGGTATTAATTATGCTTAATGCTTGCTTATGAGATTATTCATTTCTTGGTTGGTCGCTTCTCAATCTTTTTGCTAGCCTTCATTTTTGCACTAAGTATGACCTCCACTTGTGCATCCAAAATCCTTTAAACCAATTTTGCCACATGAGTCCACTATATCTACCTATATGCGGTATTCTTTTTCCGTTCTAAGCAAATTTGCATGTGCCATCTCTAATTTTCAAAATAAACTTCTCTTTTTTGTGTTTGTTTCGCTCACGGAGCGGTGAGGGGTGGCTAATATTTTCCATGCTAGATGTGTTATTCTCAAGATGAGTGTTTATTCACTTGTCATTGCACGAGAGTAAGGCAGAGGTATTAGGGATGCCCAGTCCCGAAATGAAAAAATGAATTTACTTTATGTTGTCAAATAATAAATTCCTTTGAAAGTGTTGGAATGGAGGGCACCCGTGGATACGGCTAGCCATGGAAAGTGAAAGTTATGGTGGAAAAAGGAATAAACTTTATTTTCTGTTTGGGAACCACCTATGATATATCTAGCATGGAAAGTGTTGGGAAATCTAAGTCCTTTTCGTTGGTGGGATGGATGCACCTCCCAAAATGTTTTTATCGCAAATTTTTCGCTTTAAGCTCCGGCACCTCTACAAATCTCTACTTCCCTCTACGGAGGGCCTTTCTTTTACTTTGTGCAATTTTTATTTTGAAATTTGAGTCTCCATCTTCTCTCATAAAAGCACCAACAAGGAGGCAATATGATCATGCTCAAGTATTGGGTGTAGTTAATATTCGAGTATGTTTCATCAATGGATCAATGTTTGAGCATGATGGGCTAGGGATAACTTGTTTTAGCATTGATATTTTGAAAGACATGGTTGCTTGTTGATATGCTTGAGTATCTAAATTATTATGTCAAAACTAGACTATTTCTTTGAATCACTTAAAAGTCCAAATATCCATGCTATGAAGAAAAGAATATGATATGACTTGATGAACAACACTCCACATCAAGAATTCTGTTTTTATCACTTACCTACTCGAGGACGAGTAGGAGTTAAGCTTGGGGATGCTAATACGTCTCCCATGTATCTATACTTTTTGATTGTTCCATGTTGTTTTATTATCAATCTTGGATATTTTATAATCATTTCATAGTCATTTTATATCATGTTTTGGTACTAACCTATTGACATGGTGCCAAGTGCCAGTTGCTGTTTTTCCATGTTTTTTACATCGCAGAAAATCAATATCAAATGGAGTCCCAATGCCACAAAACCTTTACGGAGATTTTTTATGGGCCATAAGGAAGGCAATGGGCCCTGGTTGCACCTGGGGGGTGCCCCGAGGGGGGCACAACCCACCAGGGTGCGCCAGGAGGCCCAGGCGCGCCCTGGTGGGTTGTGCCCACCTTGGGTGCCCCCCAGACCGCCTCTTTGCTCTAAACTTACTCCAAAAATACCATAACCCTAGAGGCATCGACGAAATATTCATCCAGCTGTCGCAGAGTCCAGAACCACCAGATCTAATCTAGACACCATCTCGGATGGGGTTCACCACCTCCATTGGTGCCTCTCCGATGATGCGTGAGTAGTTCTTTGTAGACCTTCGGGTTCGTAGTTAGTAGCTAGTTGGCTTCATCTCTCTCTCTTGATTCTCAATACAATGGTCTCTTGGAGATCCATATGATGTAACTCTTTTATGGTGTGTTTGTTGGGATTTGATGAACTTCAAGTTTATGATCAGTCATATCTTTTTATATCCATGAAAGTTATTTGAGTTTCTTCGATCTCTTATATGCATGATCTCTTATAGCCTTGTATTTCTTCTCCGATATTTGGGTTTTGTTTGGCCAACTTGATCTATTTATCTTGCAATGGGAAGAGGTGCCCGGTAGTGGGTTCGATCTTACGGTGCTTGATCCCAATTATAGAAAGGGAACCGACACGTATGTATCGTTGCTACTAAGGATAAAAAGGCGAGATCTATATCTACCGCCATATAGTTAAATGGATCTTGTCTACATCATGTCATCGTTCTTATTGCATTACTCCGTTTTTCCATGAACTTAATCCACTAGATGCATGCTGGATAGCGGTCGATGTGTGGAGTAAGAGTAGTAGATGTAGCCAGGAGTCGGTCTACTAATCTTGGACGTGATGCCTATGTAATGATCATTGCCTAGATATCTTCATAATTATTTGAAGTTCTATCAATTGCCGAACAGTAATTTGTTTTCCCGCCGTTTGCTATTTTTCTCGAGAGAAGCCAGTAGTGAAACCTACGGCCCCCGGGTCTTCTTTCTCATATATTTGCCTTTGCGATCTACCTTTTTATTTGCTTTTATTTTCAGATCTATTACCAAAAATCCAAAAATACTTTGATGCACTTTATTTTATTTGTGATCTATTATTTCAATCTATTACAACTTTCTCCCATCAACACGCAATTTCTGGCGCCGTACCCCGAAAGGGATTGACAACCCCTTTAACACGTCGAGTTGCGGGGTGTTGTTATTTGTGTGCAGGGGTTGTTTACGTTGTGTTGCTTGGTTCTCCTACTGGTTCGATACCTTGGTTTCATAACTGAGGGAAATACCTACCATCACTGTGCTACATCATCCCTCCCTCTCCAGGGAAATACCGACGTAGTTCCAGCTGCCATCAGGGCTTTGCACCTAGCGGTGCTTCCAGGACGTAATTCTTCTGAGGAGCAATGAGGATAATCCTCAAGTTATGGACCCAGTCCGTGTAGTTTCTACCATCATCTTTCAACTTAGCTTTCTCTAGGAACGCATTAAAATTCAAAGGAACAGTAGCACGGGCCATTTATCTACAAGAACATAAACATGCAAAATACTATCAGGTACTAAGTTCATGATAAATTAAAGTTCAATTGATCGTATTACTTAAGAACTCCCACTTAGATAGACATCCCTCTAGTCATCTAAATGATCACATGATCCATATCAACTAAACCATGTCCTATCATCACATGAGATGGAGAAGTTTTCAATGGTGAACATCACTATGTTGATCATATCTACTATTTGATTCACACTCGAACTTTTGATCTCAGTGTTCCGAGGCCATATGTGCATATGCTAGGCTTGTCAAGTTTAACCTGAGTATTCTACTTGTGCAAAACTGGCTTGCACCCATTGTATGTGAATGTAGAGCTTATCACACCCGATCATCATGTGGGGTCTCGGCACGACGAACTGTAGCAATGGTGCATACTGAGGGAGAACACTTGTACCTTGAAATTTAGCAAGAGATCATCTTATAATGCTACCGCCGTACTTAGCAAAATAATATGCATAAAAGATAAACATCACATGCAATCAAAATAAGTGATATGATATGGCCATCATCATCTTGTGCCTTTGATCTCCATCTCCAAAGCACCGTCATGATCACCATCGTCACCGGCTTGACACCTTGATCTCCATCGTAGCATCGTTGTCGTCTCGCCAAATATTGCTTCTATGACTATCGCTACCGCTTAGTGATAAAGTAAAGCAATTACATGGCGATTGAATTTCATACAATAAAGCGACAACCATATGGCTCCTACCAGTTGCCGATAACTGTTACAAAACATGATCATCTCATACAACAATTTATATCATCATGTCTTGACCATATCACATCACAACATGCCCTGGAAAAACTAGTTAGACGTCATCTACTTTGTTGTTGCAAGTTTTATGTGGCTGCTACGGGATTCTAGCAAGAACTGTTCTTACCTACGCATCAAAACCACAACAATTTTTCGTCAAGTGTGCTGTTTTAACCTTCAACAAGGACCGGGCGTAGTCAAACTTGATTCAACAAAAGCTAGAGAAACAGACACCCGCTACCCAGATGTGTGTGAAGCACGTCGGTACAACCAGTCTCATGAACGCGGTCATGTAATGTCGGCCCGGGCCGCTTCGTCCAACAATACCGCCGAATCAAAGTAAGACGTTGTTGGTAAGCAGTATGACTATTATCACGCACAACTCATTGTGTTCTACTCGTGCATATAACATCTACGCATAGACCTGGCTCGGATGCCACTGTTGGGGAACACAGTATTTCAAAAAAATTACCTAAGATCACGCAAGATCTATCTAGGAGATGCATAGCAATGAGTGGGGAGAGTGTGTCTATGTAGCCTCGTAGACCAAAAGCGAAAGCTTTTAGTAACACGGTTGATGTAGTCGAACGTCTTCGTGATCCAACTGATCCAAGTACCGGATGTACGACACCTCCGCGATCAGCACACGTTCAGCTCAAAGACGTCCCTCGAACTCTTGATCCATTTGAGGCTGAGGGGGAGTTCCATCAGCACGACGGCGTGGCGACGGTGATGATGAAGTTACCGGCGCAGGGCTTCGCCTAAGCACTATGACGATATGATCGAGGTGTGTAACTGTGGAGGGGGCACTGCACACGGTTAAGAGAAGCTTGTGTATTCTAGGGTGCCCCTGCCCCCGTATATAAAGGAGGGGAGGGGAGGCTGGCCGGCCCTCCTAGGGCGCGCTAGGAGAGGCGAATCCTACTAGGACTCGAAGTCCTAGTAGGTTTGCACCTAAGGAAGAGGGGGAAGAAGGAAGGAAGAGACGAAGGGAAGGAAAGGGGGCGCCCCCTTTCCCCTAGTCCAATTCGGACCCAAGGGGGGCGCACGGCCAGACCCTCCTGGCCCTTCCTCTCTTCCACTAAGGCCCATAGAGGCCCATTATTCCCCCCCCCGGGGGGGGGGGGGGTTCCGATAATTATTCGATACCTCTCGGAACTCATCCGGTGTCTGAATAACATCATCTAATATATCAATCTTTATGTCTCGACCATTTCGAGACTCCTCATCATGTTTGTGAGCTCATCCCGGACTCCAGACAAAATTCGGTCATCAAATCACATAACTCATAATATAAATTGTCATCGATCGTTAAGCGTGCGGACCCTATGGGTTCGAGAACTATGTAGACATGACCGAGACATGTCTTCGGTCAATAACCAATAGTGGAACCTGGATGCTCATATTGGCTCCTACATATTCTACGAAGATCTTTATCGGTCAAACCGCATAACAACATACGTTGTTCCCTTTGTCATCGGTATGTTACTTGCCCGAGATTCGATCGTCGGTATCATCATACCTAGTTCAATCTCGTCACCGGCAAGTCTCTTTACTCGTTCTGTTATGCATCATCCCGTGACTAACTCATTTGTCACATTGCTTGCAAGGCTCATAGTGATGTGCATTACCGAGAGGGCCCAAAGATACCTCTCTGATACACAGAGTGACGAATCCTAATCTCGATCTATGCCAACTCAACAAACACCATCGGAGATACCTGTAGAGCATATTTATAATCACCCAGTTACGTTGTGATGTTTGATAGCACACAAGGTGTTCCTCCGGTATTCGGGAGTTTCATAATCTCATAGTCCGATGAACATGTATAAGTCATGAAGAAAGCAATAGCAGAAAAACTAAACGATCATTATGCTAAGCTAATGGATGGGTCTTGTCCATCACATCATTCTCTAATGATGTGATCCCGTTCATCAAATGACAACACATGTCTATGGCTAGGAAACTTAACCATCTTTGATTAATGAGCTAGTCAAGTACAGGCATACTAGGGACACTCTGTTTGTCTATGTATCCACACATGTACTAAGTTTTTGGTTAATACAATTCTAGCATGAATAATATACATTTATCATGATATAAGGAAATATAAATAACAACTTTATTATTGCCTCTAGGGCATACTTCCTTCAGTCATTGCAGGATAGTAAGGCAAACGTATTAGGGATGCCCAGTCCCGAAATGAAAAATGAATTTACTTTATGTTGTCAAATAATAAATTCCTTGGAAAGTGTTGGTATGGAGGGCAACCATGGATACGGCTAGCCATGGAAAGTGAAAGTATATTTTAAAAAGGAATAAACTTTATTTTCTGTTTGGGAACCGCCTATGACATATCTAGCATCAAAAGTGTTGGGAACTCCAAGTCGTTTTCGTTGGTGGGATAGATACACCTCCCAAAATGTTTTTATCTCTATGTTTTTCGCTTTGAGCTCTGGCACCTCTACAAATCCCTACTTCCCTCTGTGAAGGGCCTTTCTTTTACTTTATGCAATTTTTATTTTGAATTTGAGTCTCCATCTTCTCTTACAAAAGCACCAACTAGGAGGCAATATGATCGTACTTGAGTATTGGGTGTAGCTAATATGCGAGTGTGTTTCATGAATGGATCAATGGTTGAGCATGATGGGCTAGGGATAACTTATTTTAGCGTTGATATTTTGAAAGACATGGTTGCTCGTTGATATGCTTGAGTATTTAAATTATCATGTCAAAACTAGACTATTGCTTTGAATCACATAAAAGTCCAAATGTCCATGCAATAAAGAAAAGAATAGGATATGACACGTTAGGCAACATTCCACATCAAAAATTCTGTTTTTATCACTTACCTTCTCGAGGACAAGTAGGAGTTAAGCTTGGGGATGTTGGTACGTCTCCAACGTATCTATAATTTTTGATTGTTCCATGTTGTTATATTATCAATCTTGGATGTTTTATAATCATTTTATAGTCATTTTATATCTTTTTTGGTACTAACCTATTGACATAGTGCCAAGTGCCAGTTGCTGTTTTTTTTGCATGTTTTATACATCGCAGGAAATCAATATCAGACGAAGTCCAATGATAACCCACAACTATAGGGGATCGCAACAGTTTTCGTGGGTAGAGTATTCAACCCAAATTTATTGATTCGACACAAGGGGAGCCAAAGAATATTCTCAAGTATTAGCAGCTGAGTTGTCAATTCAACCACACCTGGAAACTTAATATCTACAGCAAGGTATTTAGTAGCAAAGTAATATGATAGTAGTGGTAACGGTGGTAAAAGGTAACGGTAGCAAAAGTAATATTTTTGGTGTTTTATAGTGATGATAACAATAGCAACGAAAAAGTAAATAAGCGAAGAACAATATATGGAAAGCTCGTAGGCAATGGATCGGCGATGGAGAATTATGCCGGATGCGATGGATCATGTAATAGTCGTAACCTAGGGTGACACAGAACTAGCTCCAGTTCATCAATGTAATGTAGGCATGTATTCCGAATATAGTCATACGTGCTTATGGAAAATAACTTGCATGACATCTTTTGTCCTACCCTCCCGTGGCAGCGGGGTCCTTTTGGAAACTAAGGGATATTAAGTCCTCCTTTTAATAGAGTACCGGACCAAAGCATTAACACATAGTGAATACATGAACTCCTCAAACTACGGTCATCACCGGGAGTGGTCCCGACTATTGTCACTTCGGGGTTGCCGGATCATAACACATAGTAGGTGACTATAGACTTGCAAGATAGGATCAAGAACTCTCATATATTGATGAAAACATAATAGGTTCAGATCTGAAATCATGGCACTCGGGCCCTAGTGACAAGCATTAAGCATAGCAAAGTCATAGCAACATCAATCTCAGAACATAGTGGATACTAGGGATCAAACTCTAACAAAACTAACTCGATCACATGATAAATCTCATCCAACCCATCACTATCCAGCAAGCCTACGATGGAATTACTCACGCACGGCAGTGAGCATCATGAAATTGGTGATGGAGAAAGGTTGATGATGACGATGGCGACGGATTCCCCTCTCCGAAGCCTCGAACGGACTCCAGATCAGCCCTCCCGAGAGAGTTTAGGGCTTGGCAGCGGCTCCGTATCGTAAAACGCGATGAATCCTTCTCTCTGGGTTTTTTCTCCCCGAAAGTGAATATATGGAGTCAGGGTTGAGGTCGGTGGAGTGTCAGGGGGCCCACGAGGCAGGGGGCAGGCGCGCCTCCCACCCTCGTGGATACGTGGAGGCCCCCCTGACGTGGATTTTTTTCTTCCAGTATTTTTTATATATTCCAAAATAATTCTTCGTTGATTTTCAAGTCATTCTGAGAACTTCTATTTCTGCAGAAAAAGAACACCATGGCAATTCTGCTGAAAACAGTGTTAGTCCGGGTTAGTTCCATTCAAATCATGCAAGTTAGAGTCCAAAAACAAGGGCAAAAGTGTTTGAAAAAGTAGATACGACGGAGACGTATCAACTCCCCCAAGCTTAAACCTTTGCTTGTCCTCAAGCAATTCAGTTGATAAACTGAAAGTGTCGGGGATATACCCCGCGGTATGATCTGGCCGGAGTTATAACCCGGCTGGGACTTAGTAAACCGGCAGGTGTTAAGGCAGGTCGTAAACCGGTTGGTGTTAAGTCAGACGGTAAACCGACAGGTTGTTAAACCGGCTGACAGTTAAGACAGACAGATAAAACAAGCAGTTAACCCAGACGGTAAACCGGCTGGTTGTTAAACCGGCTGACAGTTAAGACATGAGTTAAGTCAGATGATAACTCAGCAGACATTCTTAAATCGGTAGACCATCTTAAACCGGCACCAGTTAACTCCCGACAGACCATCTTAAACCGACACCAGTTAACTCTCGGCAGGCAGTGGTAACTGGGTTGCTAGGAGTTATGAAGCCCAAGATGTTAAGAAGCCCATGAAGAGAAGTCATAATAGTTAAGTCTTAAGTCCGAGTTGGACTCTACATATAACCCGCCCCTTCAACTTATATAAGGAGGGGTAGGGCTCCCCAAAGAGGGACAAGGAAGAAGAAACAATCTTAAAGGGTTAGGGTTAACTGGAAGAGCCGGTTTACGGCGGCTTCCTCATGATCATAATGAGAGATAGCCTCAAACAGCACGTAGGGTTATTACCAGATGATGTTTCCCGGGCCCCGAAGCTGTCTAAACCCTTGTCTTGCGTTGCGTCTCTCGATTCCGCTCAACCCCTCTCAAGCTACCGCATAGATGCGTTGGCCTCACGACTAAGTCCTCATACTAGGACATCTGCCGTGACAAAACCACGACAGTTGGCGCCCACCGTGAGGCCTGCGCACGGTGGTGTTGAGTTTTTGAAGGGATCTCTTTTAGGGATCGGGAAGCTCGTGATTTGGTTGGATGAGGAAAGGTCAGGACAAAACAATCCCGCAGGATAAACCGGCATGGGATAACTTTGGGCGAGACTGGCAAATTTGTTGCTTATGATCAAAATTGTGATGGAGCGAGCAGTATGAGGTTTTAGTCAATGAGATTAGGGTTGCATTGCGTGCAGCCGCCGCCCAAAAATCACCAAAACCGCCAGGAGTACGACATGTGGAGTCTAATCGGAGCCAATCCGGTTTATCGGTGCTACTAAACATACGACTGTCCAAATCCTGCAGAGACCAGAGGTCAAACTTGCGGAGTATGAGCAAGCGGAAGCTGCGGTCAAACCCAAGACGGTCCAGAGGGAGCGGCATGCTACACCAGATCGCAAGGATATCAACTAAGGGAGACCAAAAAATAAGTCATTGACTATGACGTGTGGAGGCACTAGTACAGAGTATTAACCCGGCCTTTGTTTTTTACCATCAGATGGCACGAGGCGTATTACTGGTTGCAAAAGATAGCAGAATAAACCGATCTAAGCCGGGTTACTCAACTTGTTCAAAAAAGGGGATAGGCCCGGAGGCCACGACCCGGAAACAGATAAGGTAGCGATCCGGACTCCTCCGCCGTCCGCGCCTCGAGGCCACGACCTGGACTTGCCTCTGGTCATCGCCTGTTAGCCAGCCCGCCGGCCACCGCGTCGAGTCGCCGGCCGCCGAGCCCTGCGAGCCGCTATCCGTTTCAACCTCCGTTGCCGGCGGGCTGCCTCTTCGTCCTCAAACCGGCTCTGTACCTCTTCTGCCGCCTCAAGCCGTGGTCGGCGGTCGGTGCCGGGCCGCTTTGGACTCGCCTTACCTTCACCTCCATCGCCTTACTGCGCTGGATCACTACCGTCACGCTCGATGCTGTGATATAAGCCGTTCCGGCGCCGAGTCACTGCGCTCCTCCCGCAAGTCGCCGATGCCCGCTGTTGCGTCTGCTGTTGAGCTGCTGTTGGGCGGTCGCGGGTCTACCAAGTCGCCGCCGTTGTGCCGCCATTGAGGCCTCGACCCACCGTCGTTGACCCGCCGTGGCTGGCCCGCGAGCCGCTGCACCTCGCTATGGCCTCGGAGCGACGCACCCCTCGTCTTGGCCATGAACCGCCGCGCCCTGTGAACCGGTCAGCCGTCGCGCCCTTCTCCATCAACTGGATTTCATGGCCGCCGGGTCGTCCCCGCGCAACCTCACCTCGACTTCGTCAACTCACCGGCAACCCCCTGTCGGTCGCAGAGCCGCCGCTACGGGCCTGCCCTCACCACAAACCGCTGTTGCGGCCAGCTCCGAGTTGCGCCGGTGTTGAGTCGTCGGCCCTGCGCCACTGAGCCGTCATCACCGGCGCGCCGAGCCGCTGCTGCGGCCTGCCTTGACCTCGCTCCTCCAAACCGTCCCGGGCCTCTGCATCTCCAAGCCGCAGAACCACCGGATTTCATTGCCTTTACTTCACCCCACCGGTCTGTGACGTACTAAGCCGCCTCCGAGCCGCCGCGCCTCCATTCCGAATCACCAGACCAGTTGCCGCATTAAGTTGCTGCCTTGCTGGTTTCGCCGGTGCGCCAAACTACCCTGGCCTTGCGCCACCTTCGCTGCGGCCGCGCTTTGAACCACCTTTGCCACCCGCCTTGAGCCGCCCCGTCGCTGCTGGCTTGGCCGACTCGTCTTCGCAGTAGCTCGCCCTGCTACCCTTTAAAACGGCCCGCGTTGCCGAGCCGCGGAGATATGTTATGAGGAAAAGGATGGGGGCGAAAATATATAATAGAACACCTGCAGTTAGGTCCTCACTATCATCCATTCTACGCTTCGCGATTCGTGCAAACACATTTCTCTTTTTTGTTTCTCTCGCATAAAACATGTTTTGAAGTTCAAACCTTTGCAGGGTGGCAAAGCTTTCTATCTAGAATCTAGGATAAATATTTCAGATTTTTTGGTCAAAAATAAATATACAAAAATGATTTGCCACCCTGCAAAGGTTTGAACTTCAAAACATGTTTTATGCGAGAGAAACAAAAAAGAGAAAATTTCAGATAGAAAGTTAGTTGTGTTGCATAGATCTTAAAGCAATATTAGACAGTTAGAATAGCAGAGTCCGGGTGCAGATGTTCTAAAAATCCACGTCCAAGGATGGGGACTGCCAAACGAGGTTGTTTCGGAAACTTCAGATAGGATTGGCTGCAGGAGGAAGACCATTGCTGGATTGTGTCCATGAATAAGAACCCGGCATTAGAAGCCAGTAAAACGGCCATGTCTCAGTTCCAGGGGCAAGAACACTGGGTCAACACGGATAACGTGGTCCGCTGGACGCCACCCCCGGAGGGTACAGTGATATTAAACACAGAGATCTGTGGAAGAGGCCAGAGCGACAGCAACTCTGGCGGGTTTGATAGCAACATTTACAGTTTTTAGATGACATAAAAGCTCTGCTCCTAGTGTTCAGTTCCGTCCAAGTATCGTCAGTTAGAAGAGCTGGTTATTCCAGAGAGAGAGAGAGAGAAGGGGAAACGCATGCAGGCGCATGCACATCCACAGAGAGAGGGACGGGACAGAGAACCTGTGTGCATGCAAAAAGGTGGGGCAGGAGAACGTGGGCACAAGGAGACAGTGGCTCTAAGCTGATTATTGCAACTGCCCGACGCTTCTTCCGTAGCAATCCAGGAAATACTACTCCATGAGGTTGTCAGACGCGTCCGGAGATTTAAAAGATCAGACAAAGTTAACGTCCAACTATATCATCCATTGTCGGTGCCCGTGTTTGTCGGACAAGTAACTAGGTGCTATCTTTTCTATAAATCTTATCAGTATATATTACATTGTTTGAAAAACAATTATTATGGTCTGTGATATTTTTATTTCGCAGGACCATTATTTATTACAAAGGTGTGGCAAAGGGGCATAAGCCAATATTGTTTTTGTACTAGTGCTTGTCCGTGCCATACTGCTGGACGGATACGTGAGCAAGTCACCGTCCCCGCTACATCAACATACGCGACTGACTCATCGTCCGTGCCTACAGCCGACTCGCCCGCCTTTACCGGGGTGATCATCAACTCCGCGGTGGATATTTACTGGCCTGGCATATCAGGTGAAATCCATCCAGTATATTTTTTATTGCTTTCTTTAAAAGAGCAATTACTCCGGCTTGCAAAGTTATCTAATGCAGGACCCTAAACCGCCATAGTGGTGCAAATTTAAAGGCCGTCAAAAAATTTCCGGCTTAAAAAGAAAGATTCCGGTTTAAAATCCGGTTCAAGGTAAAGCTGTCTCCCACAAAGCTTTGAAGCTCTCAATATCCGGTTTAAGAATTTCCGGTTCAAAAAGAATAATCTCTCGCAAGTTCAAGTTCTCAGGAAAAATTAAAGGGACCAAAGAGAGTCTGTTGCAAAAGCACAGCTCAAACATAGGTGCCCCTTGAGCACAGCTCACAGTATCATTTGAGGGCTTGGTCGTATTCGAACCATAGCTACACCTCTTGATTCCGGCTATCAAGCCAATATTATCATAAGAGCACAGCTCTGGTTATTTCGGTAATCCGGCTATCAAGCCAATATTATCATAAGGGGCCAAAGAGAGTCTGCTGCATAGCACAACTCAAACATGGGTATCCCTTGAGCACAGCTCACAATATCACTTGGGGGCTATGTTCGAACCATAGTCACACCTCTTGATAGGCTTAAGGCCACCAGGGAAATCACTTGGGGGCTCTGGTCGTATCCGAACCTTTGCTTATAGCCTCTTGATCAGCATAAGGGCACCAGGAAATCACTTGGGGGCTTGGTCGTATTCGAACCATAGCTACACCTCTTGATAGGCATAAGTCCACCAGGGAAATCACTTGGGGGCTATGGGTTCGAACCATAGTTGCACCTCTTGATAGGCATAAGGGCACCAGGGAAATCACTTGGGGGCTTGGTCGTATTCGAACCATAGGTACACCTCTTGATCGGCGCAATGCCACAATTATAACTACATGGGGGCTCTGGTCGTATCCGAACCATAGCTTAAAACCCTCTTGATCATATATATACATCATCATATATTGCATCATACGTTGCATCATCATTACATCATCATAGCATGTATCACATGTGCATGGATATACCGGTTTATATGGCAGGAATCGGTTTTCAAACCAGGTTATATTATTCAAAATCTTTAATAGCCAACACGGCTGGATTTTATTATGGTTATCAATAACCACTATTATGATTAATGTTTTCAAAGTCGCTTTAGCGCAATGGCTATCATATTATTAATGGATATGATTTATTCTAAAATTTGAAGGAATAGTCCTGAATCGTTGCAGGCTTACGACCAGGCTCTTAGGGGCTACATTATTCAAGTCGGGATTACATCAAATACACAAGTCTCATGTCACTGCAAGCATGCACCATGACACTTGGGGGTAATGCAAAGTCATTGTTTGCTCACTTATTGAAGACCCGACTCATCACATCGTAATGAGCCGGCCCATGGGGGCTACCAATTTCTCCTGTAAACAAATCAAGGTACACAAATTTTCATCTATTATTGAAGGATCCACTGCTCAGTTGATAAAGCGCAAAGCTCTCAACCTTGTGGACGTGGGTTCAAGCCCCATGATGGGGGTTACATCGTATAATGTTATTCTCAATGAAGTATATATAAAGTCCCAGCTCAATATTATCTTACTGAGCCGGCCCTTGGGGGCTACACGTTGTTGTTCAAGTCTACATGATCATATCTATAAAGTCCCTGCTCCTTATTGCATAATGACCCGGCCCTTGGGGGCTACACTGGTTGAAGTTTTTATAAGCATAAGGCAATTTCAAGTCCCATGTTGCTGCAAGCATGACAACCCGGCACTTGGGGGCTACATATGTGGAATACTTAGTTCTGACTGGTGATTGAGATGAACAACCTGGATTTCTTCAAACTTGTGACATTCATATTGAAGCAAGTCTTAAGCTGTTGCTATGCTACCTTCTTAAGACTTGGGGGCTACAAGTGATAGACATATAAGAGGTACATTTTCAAGCTTGATGTACTACAATTATGACCCGGTGCCATCAATATTGATAAACCAGCAATGATAAACCGACAAAGTTCTACATTCTTAAACCGACAAGTTCTACATTCTTAAACCGGCTGAAGATGAAATGAGTATTTCAAAGGCCAATATTTTTGTTAAGCATTGGGAGCTGAAGTTAAAGGAGTTATTCTTCACAATATTTCTCTATGACAAACCAATGTCAGCAAATTGATTATGAAGCTGGCCTATTGACTCGGATTTTATAGAAGAAGGAAGTGACAAGGACTTAAGGATGATCACGATCAGTTTAACATGGATAAATCCAAATTAAATTGGGGGCTAATGTCGGGGATATACCCCGTGGTATGATCTGGCCGGAGTTATAACCCGGCTGGGACTTAGTAAACCGACAGGTGTTAAGGCAGGTGGTAAACCGGTTGGTGTTAAGTCAGGCGGTAAACCGACAAGTTCTTAAACCGGCTGACAGTTAAGACAAACAGGTAAAACAGGCAGTTAACCCAGACGGTAAACCGGCTGACAGTTAAGACATGAGTTAAGTCAGATGATAACTCAGCAGACATTCTTAAACCGGCAGACCATCTTAAACCAACACCAGTTAACTCCTGGCAGACCATCTTAAACTGGCACCAGTTAACTCCCGGCAGGCAGTGGTAACTGGGTTTCTAGGAGTTATGAAGCTCAAGATGTTAAGAAGCCCATGAAGAGAAGTCACAATAGTTGAGTCTTAAGTCCGAGTTGGACTCTACATGTAACCCGACCCTTCAACTTATATAAGGAGGGGCAGGGCTCCCGAAAGAGGGACAATGAAGAAGAAACAATCTTAAAGGGTTAGGGTTAACTCGGAGAGCCGGTTTACGGTGGCTTCCTCATGATCATAATGAGAGATAGCCTCAAACAGCACGTAGGGTTATTACCGGATGATGTTTCCCGGGGCCCGAAGCTGTCTAAACCCTTGTCTTGCGTTGCGTCTCTCGATTCCGCTCAACCCCTCTCAAGCTACCGCATAGATGCGTTGGCCTCACGACCAAGTCCTCACACTAGGACATCTACTGTGACATAACCATGACAGAAAGTGATAAAGAAAAACTTTTACAAACTCTGTTTGCTCTTGTTGTTGTAAATATGTAAAGCCACCATTCAAGTTTTCAGCAAATATTATGAACTAACCATATTCACAATAACAGTTAGGTCTCATGTTTACTCATATCAATGTCATAATCAACTAGCGAGCAATAATAATAAATCTCGGATGACAACACTTACTCAAAACAATCATGATATGATATAACAAGATGGTATCTCGCTAGCCCTTTCTGAGACCGCAAAATATAAATGCAGAGCACCTTTAAAGATCAAGGATTGACTAGACATTGTAATTCATGGTAAAAGAGATCCAGTCAAGTCATACTCAATGTAAACTAACAGTAATGGATGCAAATGACAGCGGTGCTCTCCAACTAGTGCTTTTTAATAAGAGGATGATGACTCAACATAAAAGTAGATGGATAGGCCCTTCGCAGAGGGAATCAGGGATTTGTAGAGGTGCCAGAGCTCGGTTTTGAAATAGATATGAATAATATTTTGAGCGGTATACTTTCATTGTCAACATAACAACCGAGAGATCTCGATATCTTCCATGCTACACACATTATAGGCGGTTTCCAAACATAATGGTAAAGTTTATACTCCCCCTCCACCAACAAGCATCAATCCATGGCTTGCTCGAAACAGCGAGTGCCTCCAACTAACAAGAGTCCCGGGGGAGTTTTGTTTGCAGTTATTTTGATTTGATTTGCACAAAGCATGGGGCCGGGCATCCCGGTGACCAGCCATTTCTCGTGAGTGAGGAGTGGAGTCCACTCCTCTCGAGAATAACCCGCCTAGCATGGAAGATACAGACAACCCTAGTTGATACATGAGCTATTCGAGCATACAAAACAGAATGTTTATTTGAAGGTTTAGAGTTTGACACATACAAATTTACTTGGAACGACAGGTAGACACCGTATATAGGTAGGTATGGTGGACTCATATGGAACAACTTTGGGGTTTAAGGAATTGGACGCACAAGCAGTATTCCCGCTTAGTACAAGTGAAGGCTAGAAAAAGACTGGGAAGCGACCAACTAGAGAGCGACAACAGTCATGAACATGCATTAAAAGTAATCAACATTGAATGCAAGCATGAGTAGGATATGATGCACCATGAACATAAATATCGTAGAGGCTATGTTGATTTTGTTTCAACTACATGCGTGAACATGTGCCACGTCAAGCCACTCGAATTGTTCAAAAGAGGATATCACCCTGTCATACCACATCACAACCATTTTAATAGCATGTTGGCACGCAAGGTAAACCATTATAAACTCCTAGCTAATTAAGCATGGCATAAGAAACTATAATCTCTAATTGTCATTGCAAACATGTTTATTCATAATAGGCTGAATCAGGAACGATTGAGGGAGTCCTGGACTAAGGGGTCCTCGGGCGTCCGGCCTATTATCCTTTGGGCCGGACTGATGGGCTGTGAAGACATGAAGGCCGAAGACTGCATCGTGTCCGGATTGGACTCTACTTAGCATGGAAGGCAAGCTTAGCGAACGAAGATTCCTTCTTATATAACCGACTCCATGTAAACCCTAGATCCCCCCGGTGTCTATATAAACCGAAGGGGGTAGTCCGGAAAGGACATCATATATACTCATTACCATACCCACATAGGCTAGACTTCTAGGGTTTAGCCATTACGATCTTGTGGTAGATCCACTCTTGTAACACTCATATTCATCAATATCAATCAAGCAGGACGTAGGGTTTTACCTCCATATAGAGGGCCCTAACCTCGGTAAACATCGTGTCCCCCGTCTCCTGTTACCATCGATCCTAGACACACAGTTCGGGACCCCCTACCCGAGATCCGCTGGTTTTGACACCGACATTGGTGCTTTCATTAAGAGTTCCATTGTGTCGTCGATGAAAGGCCCGATGGCTCGCCTTGTTAATAAAGACAATATTGCCGCAGGGGTAGTTTTGGCCTCGGGCCAAACTCTCCGGCTGGGCGACTTTACTATGATCGCCCGTTTGGCCGCAGGGCCGACGATGACCTCTCGGGCCATCGAAAATACCCTTCGCATCAGCTCCGAGCACTCCAGGAAGATGGATCCGGTTGAGTTTTCGTCATTAAACGAGCTCCTAGATCGCATCGCTGCTTTGGGAATCGCCACAGATTATGATCAGATCGGGCCTAAAACCAATCAGGGAGAAACCGAAATCCCACCGGTCACCCACCAGATCGCGACAGTCCTGGAGCAGGACGGCGAGTCTTCTTCTATATCGAAGACAGACTATGTTCGGGCCGCCGTTCATAAAGAGCCGGATACTCACCCGCGAAAAGACGCAACCAGCCCTCCAACATAGCATCGGACGGCGGCTCCAAACAATCAGAAGATATTCCTGAACCCGGACTGTCTAGTCCGGGAGGTCGTCGGACTCCGGACAACCGGTTAGGTCGGGGTTTGGATTTAATTCCACCCACCCACCCGGACATAGAGGCTCTCATGAGCATAAAGCAGCAATCTCAGGAGAAGGTCCACCACTTTTGGGCCAGATTCCTCCTTGTCAAGAACAAGGTAAAATATTGCCATGACGAGGACGCAATATCAGCGTTCTGCAAAAACTGTGCGGACAAAGGAATCCTCAACACCATCAATCGACGCCGCATACTCAAATTTGCTGACTTAGCAACAATCGTACAAAAATACTGCGTGATGGAAAGCGCATGGGAAACTCGGGCAGCTCGCTGGGAACCACCAGCCCCAACCCAACTTCCCCTACAGGCGAAAAGGGCGTACCCTCGAGGCACGTCCAGTCCAATAGTCAGAAAACACAAAGCCACTATACGGCACGACACCGTTCTAGAAGGGTGGCTCGACAACCCATGCAAAAACATACAACAACAGATATCGTAGCAACCCACAGCCTTAGAGCATGTTGGATACTACGACAGGTAGCCAAGAGCGGCGAGGACATCCTTATCAAGGACGCCCCAGAACAACACCCCCAAAAGATGACGACCCAAGAGTATTGACAGTCTTCAAGACATCGCTTCAAATAACAAGCGCAAATGGGCACTTCGCGAGCTCAACGAAGTCTGCCAAATTGCTGTAATAAACCCATGGAACAACACGGCAATAACATTCAACGAAGATGACGAACCAAAGTACAGAGCAGCACAAGCACCAGCCGCGTTAGTCCTCAGCCCCATCGTGGATGGGTTTCGACTCACCAAGGTCCTCATGGACCGCGGCAGCCGATTAAATCTCATTTACGAGGACACACTCCATAAAATGGAAATAGACAGGAGCCGCATCAAACAAGGGAAAATTTTGTTTTTGCCACTCTAGATTTTGCCAATTTTCCTTATACCATTCTAGATTTTGACATTTCACTTTTGCCACTCATAGCTTTTGACAATTATCACAATTGCCATTCCGTGGCAAAAGCAAAATAATTTTATTTCATTTTTGCCACTCTTAGCTTTTGAAATGTGTCACAATCGCCACTCCGAAAATTTTGCTTTTGCCACTGGAATGGCAATTCAGATAATTGTCAAAAACTAAGAGTGGCAAAAGTGAAATGTCAAAATCTAGAGTGGCATAAGGAAAATTTGCAAAATCTAGAGTGGCAAAAACAAAAATTTCCCATCAAACAAAGTAACACAACCTTCTGGGGAATTATTCCTAGTCGGGAGGCACGATGCGCGGGCAAAATCACACTTGACATGGTATTCGGATCGCCGGAGAACTATCGGTCCGAAGAAATAACCTTCCAAGTGACCCCTTTCAGCTATACCTCACTACGGATATATGAAGCTCAAAATGCCCAGACCAAACGGTATAATCACTCTCGTCAGTCATCCAGACATCGCACTCCGCGCTAAAAACAAAACCGCATCCCTGGCCCTGGAGGTGCTATCCGAAGCCCTCGCGGTCGAAGAATTAACCGCACTACTCTCCACAGTGGACAAGGACGATGTGATCCTCGACAAACGCTCCAAATCCACCTCGTTTAAACCGGTAGAAGAAATAATCAAATTCCAGGTCCACCTAACGGACCCCAAGAAGACGGCATCCATCGGAGCTCAACTAAACCCAACAGTTGACGCCGCACTGCGAGAATTCCTGCGCAAAAACTGGGACATATTTGCCTGGCACCCTTCGGATATGCCAGGGATCCCACGCAAGCTGGCCAAACATAGCCTCAATATATTAAAGGGGTTTAAACCAGTTAGGCAAGCACTGCGGCGCTTTTCCAAACCCAAGCGACAAGCCATGGGGGAGGAGCTGGCCAAACTCATCGAGGCCGGATTCATTTGAGAAATCAAACATACGGACTGGCTGGCAAACTTGGTGATGGTACCAAAGAAGGACAAATCCTGGCGCCCGTGCGTCGATTTCAAAGACCTCAACAAAGCCTTCCCTGAGGATCCCTTCCCCTCCCCCGCATTGATCAAATCATTGACGCCACCGCAGGACACGACTCACTGTGTTTCCTCGACGCATACTCCGAATACCATCAAATCAAAATGAAGGAATCCGATCAAGCTGCAATAGCATTTATTACCCCATACGGGCCATTCTACTTCAATACCATGCCCTTCGGGCTCAAGAACGGCGGTGTCACATATCAACGCATGCTTCAAACATGCCTGGAGAAACAGATGGGAAAAACAGTAGAGGCTTACGTTGATGACGTTGTCATCAAAACCAGGCACGTGGAAACACTAATAGACGACTTACGTCTTACATTCTACAGCCTCAGGGCGTATGACGTTAGGCTCAACCCAGAAAAGTGTGTCTTCGGCGTCCCCGCTGGAAAACTGCTGGGCTTTATCGTTTCCAATAGAGGAATCGAAGCAAACCTAGCCAAAATCTGAGCTTTGTCACAATTTGCTAAGCCAATAGACCTTAAGCAAGTTCAAAAACTTGCAGGTTGTGTGGCAGCTCTAAGCCGCTTTATCTCCAGATTAGGAGAAAAGGCACTACCTCTCTATCGCCTTCTACGGTGAACCGACCACTTCGAGTGGACGGACGCGGCAACAACCAGATTGGAAGAAATCAAAACCCTTCTTGCAAGCAATCCAATCCTGGCTGCACCAAACTCTGTCGAACCGATGTTATTATATATATCGGCAACACATCAGGTGGTGAGCGCTGTACTCGTTCTTGAATGAGAACAGGACGGACATAAATTCCCGCTTCAGAAGCCAGTATACTACGTATCTACTGTCCTTACAACATGAAAATCTCGGTACCCTCATTATCAAAAATTAGCATACGCGGTCTTCATGGCATCCCGGAAGCTCCATCACTACTTCTAGGAGTATTCGATCACGGTGGCCTCCGAAGTGCCACTCAACGACATTATAAATAACCGCGATGCTACGGGCCGGATAGCCAAATGGGCCATTGAGCTCCTGCCATTTCACATTACATACAAACCACGTCGAGCTATCAAATCCCAAGTACTGGTCGACTTCATCGCCGAATGGACAGAGGCCGAACTCCCTAAAGAGTACGGCACATACTCCAATTGGGTCATGCACTTCGACGGTTCCAAAATGTTGGCAGGGTTAGGAGCGGGTGTCGTCTTAACGTCCCCTACCAGAGACATCGTCTAGTACGTTCTCCAAATACTATACACAGACTCCAATAATGCAGCTGAATACGAGGGCTTATTGCATGGTCTCCGGATGGCTGTCTCCATGGGCATACAACGCCTAGAAGTGCGCAAGGGACTCAAACCTTGCAATATCTCAAATAAATGGAGATTTCGACGCTAAAAATTCGAAGATGGCAGCGTATCGTAACACAGTCATAAAAATGTCGGCCCGGTTCGAGGGGCTCGAGTTCCATCATGTGGCTCGAGAAAGTAATCAAGCGGCGGATATTCTTTCTCGTATTAGCGCTAAGCGCGACCCCGTCCCACCTAATATCTTCCTGGAAAGGCTCTTTAAGCCATCCGTGGTGTGGCAGGGGGAAAACGGCAACGCTAGTCCAGACCCAAACATAACCCCAGATCCCGGAAACATCGACATAACACCATCGGCGCATCTCATCATGGCAGTCATTGCCCCATGGACTGAGCCCTTCCCGGCCTACCTTAATAGGAAGGAGCTTCCCGAGGACCAGAATGAGGCTCGCTGCATTGTCCGGCGCTCAAAGGCCTACAAGGCTCATGATGGAGAGCTCTACAAGAAAAGCGCCACCGGAGTCCTCCAACGATGTATATCCGAGGAAGAGGGGCGACAGCTCTTGGCTGAAATTCACGTCGGACTCGGTGGGCACCACGCCGCAGCTCAGGCCCTTGTTAGCAAGGCTTTCTGTATAGGGTTTTATTGGCCGACGGCCCGAGCGGATGCACAGGACCTTGTCCAACATTGCGTCGGATGCCAACTCTTTGCCAATCAAAGCCATATGCCCCCCACTGCCCTACAAACAATCCCCATCACTTGGCCTTTCGCCATCTGGGGACTTGACATGGTTGGACCCCTTAAAGGGGGAAGCCATACGAAAAAATATTTGCTAGTTATGGTGGACAAATTCACTAAGTGGATAGAGGCTAAACCAGTCAAAATGGCCAAGTCCGGCCCGGTGATAGACTTAATATCCGATGTTGTTCACCGTTATGGTGTCCCACACAACATCATCACTAACAACGGCTCCAATTTCATAGCCAACGAGGTAAAAACCTGGTGTACTAATCTGGGCATTAAACTAGATTACGCCTCCGTCTACCACCCACAACCAACGGTCAAGTCGAATGCGCCAACGGTCTTATTATGAGCGGCATCAAACCCAGACTAGTGCGGTCTTTAAAAGAATCAGACAAGCACTGGGTTGATGAGCTCGACTCCGTACTCTGGGGGCTACGGACGACGCCCAACCGTACTACCGGGTACACACCTTTCTTCATGGTGTATGGTGCAGAGGCCGTATTGCCGTGCGATATTATTCACGACTCACCTAGAGTGCGTATGTATGAGGAGAGAGAAGCCGAGCTCAATCGGCAGGACAGCCTAGATGCCCTGGAGGAGGAACGCGATGCCGCAAAAGCCCGCTCAGCAGTTTACCAACAGCAGGCTCGAAGATATCAAAGCAGAGAAGTACGGGCCAAGACTTACAACGTTGGCGAACTCGTTCTACGGCTCCTGGAGAATAAAAAGGACAAACTCAAGCCCAAATGGGAGGGTCCCTTCATAATCGACGAAGTTCTCACCGGAGGAGCGTACCATCTTCACGATGCATCAGACAATCGCCTCGAGCCGAACCCCTGGAACACGGCCAGACTCCGGAGATTCTACGCCTAGCACTAAACCCCTTGTTCGTCTCCTCCTCCCCTATAGTTTCCATTGTTTTTTTCTCTTCTCCGAGTACTTTCTTCTTTCTCGCTTTAACGCTTTAGTGCGGCTAGACCGCACACCATTGGCACATACATCTTTAAACATGTACGCCACTTGTACCCGGGGGCTTCTCGGACAGAAGTTCTTGTCATTCCTTGAGCATCAAGCTCCTCACATATGAGTTTTCCATATGTACCTTTTCTTCGCCACTATATGCATCGATATGACTTAAGTTTTGGCCAAGCTAGGTTGCCTAGCTCCTGTGCTTATGACCTACGTTCCCGTTAGTTCGGCTAGGGCATAAAGGGAGCACCTGTGTGATTGTTACTGTCGAGTCATCCGGATGTGTACCTCAGACTGGGTGAAGCCGAAAGCTTGTGTTCTTAAGGGAATATTTGGTCGGTGAATTAAAGATGTTTTTTAAACTCACTCCATTGTGCACCCCAAGAACTTATACGAACTGTGGTGCTCGCATCACAATCCCAACATGTACATTAAATGCATGCACACCCAGGGAAAGGAACCCTTAACGGAACTATTCCCTCTGGAAGATGTTTCTTACGATATCCATGTAATATAGCATAGCTAGCCGGATACAACTTGTCTGTTCAAGCAACTATGACCCCTACGCCTAGTTTTCCAAGCATACCCCGGCCTATTCGGCCGTGACGGTATTCGGAAACACTCCGCACCTTAGAGTCCGGAGGTTGAAGCGAAAAGGTCTGCCATGACAAATGATATACAATTCAGCTAGATGAGGAAAGTACACAGTCACTTGGACTCGAGCACCTCTTCCTCTAGACCTTCCAATAGGCAGTCTAACTTACAATCCTGTTGAGAATATTTGGCGGCCACCTCTACTTGGTCATATACTATACTAACGGGAATTTCTTCCCAATTCGGCCCTACCGGCCCGACACGAGCCATGTGATTAGGATCCAGCTTGGTATAGCGCGTCTTCACCATGGCCCAGGCCTCTCGCGCACCCTCTCAGCAGGCAGATATCTTCCACAGCCGGATACGCCACCGCGCTCCGTTGAACAGCTCTACCAGCTTCTCCATGCTTCCTAGAGGGGAGTCGGATGGCCATAAAGCCTCGACTACACTCCGCATAGCCTGCCAAGCTTGCTCGTGCAACTGCGACAGCTCCTGCAGAAGATCATTTGATGATCCGGACACTTCCTCTTTGGGGCGGTTCGTCAATAAACCTGCAACTACAGCTATATTAGCTACCGCTACCTCCAAACTGTTGTAAGATAAAAGTGGCCACATAGTGAATATGCCGCCTCGGAGCTTCTTGTTCTCCTTCACAGAGTTGGCTAGCTGCGCTCGCACGTCTTTCAGTTCTTCGCCTAGGTTGATGTTCCAATCTTGGAGTTTCTTTTTCTCTTCAACGACCTTTGTCAATACACGCTCGCCCGCTGCTAGCAGCTTTTTAGGCTCCGTGTTCTTCACTTCGAGCGGTGTCCAACTGCTCTTTTACTTGGTCTAAACGACCCAACACAAAAATTAGAACCTAGACTCACACTATCGGTGTAGCCTTATGAATTTTCGATGGAGGAAAATATTACCTGGAGATGCTTTGTATTTCTCCAGTTCGGCGTTAGCAGCAAGCAGCTGGCATTGACACTTTTCTAGTTCCTGAGCCAGCTGGGTATTCTTCTCCGTAAGAACCTGGTTGTACATTGATCCTTAAATCAGTTGATTCAACTCCTTTAAGTCTCGGGGGCTACTGGCATATGGTTGTCATAGTCAGACAAAGCGAATTTACCTGCACATCTTTCAGATGTCGCTTTGTGGCCTTGCTAATCCCATCTCGAGCAGCCCGGATGTACGCATTGGCTCGACTCTTCCAAAAAGCCAGGATCTTATAGAATGGCCCGGCGGTGCCGACGATTCATAGCACTCTCCACCTCCGAGTTGGTGACGGATACATCGTCCGAATCCTCGGCTGGAGGACAGTCCGGCGTCACCCCTGCATCAGCGCCCATCTTCACGGCGGGATTTGAATCCTGGCTGTGGGAAGTACGGCCGCTCGGACCCCCGGATACAGTCCGACGCGCCTTCCTCCTGACAAATGGAAAACGGGAAGGTCACGGTTGGACGTGACTGCTCAGGGGCAGGTTGGCGAATTCATACCTCTTCGAGGAAGGCACAACCGTGTTTTCATTTGCTTTCCACTTGGAAGGATTGTCTGGCGCAGGAGCCGATCTCTTCCAAGCCGCCGAACGTCTCCCATGTGAAGCACGATACGGTGTGATGGGTAAGACGGAGTAAGAGCACTCTTTTTGAGAAGGCGATTTCTTAATTATTTACCCGAGAAGCAGGAAGAAGGCCAGGATAGTCTGCGGTAATGGCCACTTCTGTGACGTCGTAGCTGGTCTGGTAGAACACTCCCTCCGCAAGCACCACAAATATATCCGTGTCCTCTTCGAACCCGGGATCTAGCTCCCGGTTGTGGTCCTCCGGCTGTGGGGCAGGACTATAAAATCCCTCGGTGACCTTTCACCAGTGCTGTCATAAGCAAATGAGCTAGAAGTTTATCAAAAGCAATTTGGAGATGGAAGAAGTAAAAAACGGAGGGGTCGGGCCTTACCCAGCTGGGAGGGTTATACATAGAGTACCCGTCTCTAGATTTGATGCGGAGAAATTCCTTTTCCTCCCCTTTGAACAGTTCGGCTAATATTTTAGCCAAAGCGGCAGGGGTATCCGGACCTTTCCGGCCGCATCGAGAAGCGTCGTCCTCCCCATTATAGTGCCACATGGGAAGCCCTCTGTATTGGAGCGGTTGAACCCCTCGCGCTATGGAAATCGCCATAACATCGATTACTGTGAGTCCGGATTGAGTGAGCTCTCTTATCCTGCTCATCAGCTGACGAACCTCCGCGCCGTCTTCCTCTTCAAGACTCTGGGGACGCCAACTATGGCGTTTCTTCAGTGGGGCGCGAGTAAATTCAGGAAGACCCTTTCGAATCGGGTCGGGAAGCGCAACGTCCTCTATATAAAACAATTCGGAGGGCCATTCGTCAGGTGCCTTCCTTGGTGTGCCGGATGGATATCCGGTATCGGCGACGCGCCACACTTCGGCTCCGCCCACTTTAAATATTGACCCCTTTGTGATTGCGCGGGACGAGACAAAACATCTTCCTCCACAACTCGAAGTGAGCCTCGACGCCCAGGAAAAGTTCACATAAAGCGACGTAACCCGCAATGTGCAGAATAGAGGCCGGAGTGAAGTTGTGCAGCTAGAGGCCGTAATATTCCAGAAGCCCTCGGAGGAACGGATGGATTGGAAATCTGACGCCTCTTAGCAGGTAGGGGACAAAACACACTCGCTCCCCTCGGACGGATTGGGGAAGTCCTCTGCCCGAGTCCCCTCATTGAAGGAAGCTAGCCCCGATCGAACAGGTACTAGATCTACACGGGGAAGGAATCCCTGCGTTTGCAACTTTGTCAAACGGCTATGATACATGGAACACCTCTCCCACTCGCCTTTCTCTGGGCCGGGACGAGGAGAGGAGTTGGGAGCATTAGCCATGCCAGAATGGTTTCTCCTAAAGCAGTCTCTCGGGATTTCTTCTATGTAGCGCTGAATGGATCTGGGGTCCAATCTCTTTAAATAGGCGCTCTTCCTCGCATCAATGGGGTGTTATTCGCAAAAATACCCTGACTTTACACATTCACTCGGCACGTGGAGGACAAAGACTATTCAACACGCGGAAGCCAAGGAGGTGACATTGGATCAATGGCCAAATACATACTTGGAGATCGTCGAAGGGAGAACCCGCCTTGCAATGCCGAAGACAGTATGTGTGCCGAGCACCTCGTTATTGATGACTGGTTCAGGGGCTACCGAGGCAGTCCTGGACTAAAGGGTCCTCGGGCGTCCGGCCTATTATCCTTTGGGCCAGACTGATGGGCTGTGAAGACATGAAGGCCGAAGATTGCATCATGTCCGGATTGGACTCTACTTAGCGTGAAAGGCAAGCTTAGCGATCGAAGATTCCTCCTTATGTAACCGACTCCATGTAAACCCTAGATCCCCCCGGTGTCTATATAAACCGAAGGGGGTAGTCCAGAAAGGACATCATATATACTCATTACCATACCCACATAGGCTAGACTTCTAGGATTTAGAGATTATGATCTCGTGGTAGATCCACTCTTGTAACACTCATATTCATCAATATCAATCAAGCAGGACGTGGGGTTTTACCTCCATAGAGAGGGCCCGAACCTGGGTAAACATCGTGTCCCCCGTCTCCTGTTACCATCGATCCTAGATGCATAGTTCGGGACCCCCTACCCGAGATTCGCCAGTTTTGACACCGACAACGATGAACTAATCATATTTACAAAAACAAGAGAGGTCAAGTTCATACCGGCTTTTCTCATCTCAATAAGTTCATCATATAATCATCATTATTGCCTTTCACTTGCACGACCGAATAGTGTGGATAATAATAATAGTGCACATGCATTGGACTAAGCTGGAATCTGCAAGCATTCAATTCAAGAAAGAATACAAGGTAATATGGGCTCTTTGTTAGATCAACAATAATGCATATAAGAGCCACTTTAACATTTTCATTATGGTCTTCTCCTCTCAACCCCCAAAGAACAAGAAAAGAAATAAAACTATTTACACGGGAAAGCTCCCAACAAGCAAAAGAAGAACGAGAAATCTTTTTGGGTTTTCTTTTTAGTTACTACTACTACAACATGAAAAGTAAACTAAATAAAAGCTACAACCATTTTTTTGTTTTTCTTAAGGTTTATCAAACACAAGAAGAAAGCATAAGAAGGGAATTAAACTAGCATGGATGATAAAGTGAAAAAGTAGGAGCACCGAAAACTAGCATGAGTGTGTGAACATGAATGTAATGCCGGTGGGAAATACGTACTCCCCCAAGCTTAGGCTTTTGGCCTAAGTTGGTCTATGGCCACGGCTGGCCTGGCGGGTATCCAATCAAAGTAATAGTTTGGGTCATACTGAGAAGAATCCCCCTGGTGCCACTGATTCGTGATCTCTTCCGGATTCCACTGATAAACAGACTGCCGGTGAGGATCAAATTGTTGTTTAGGCTTTGGCTCTGTAGCTGGTGTGGGGTTTCGGTAGGCGTGAATGGCCTCCGGCGGAACAAGGTACTTCCCTATAGATAAGTCAAACAAAGAAGGAGCAGGCAAACTAATAGTCTCAGGGTGATTTTTATCAAATATCAGCTTGTACTTAAGCATCTTTTCCTTATTCTTAACGATAAAATCATGTGCTACCATACTCTTATAGTCTAGAAAAACAGGACGCAGCAACTTCTCTTCCTTCTCATAATACCTAATAGGTATGTTAAAGTGTGCAGTGAGGCATGAGGCGAAGATGCCTCCAAGTACGGGGCCTTTAGTACGGTTAAGATTTAACCGCTTTGCAACAAAAGCGCCCATACTAAATGTGTCATCACGGAACAAGGCATCACACAAAATAACAATATCAGGGGCACTAAGGTTGCCACAGTTTCTGCGACCAATTAAGCATCTACTAGCAAATATTGCGAAGTAACGTAAATAGGAAAATGTATGCTAGTAATTCTTGCATCGGAAACTTTCCTCGTTTCCCCTACAACAATTGTATCAATAAACCCTTCCACCTCGTCACGATGTGGTTCCTCTATGCTGCCCTCAAAAGGTATCAAACAAACCCGACAAAAATCACAAAGTGACATCTCCTTATGCTCATCATATAAATAAAATTCCACCGTAGGTGGTGAGCTCCTAGCATGGAAATGAAATTTTTGCACAAAGATATTGGTGAGTAAGAGATACTGTTCGCGTTGGTCGTGGAGGAAGGTTGTGAGGCCTGCATTCTCAACCAATTTATAGAAATCATCATAAATCCCGGCTGCTCTCAAGAAATCATCACAAGGCCATTCACACGGTCGAACCTCCATGGTGCGAGGGAGATTATACTTGGGCTTCTTGTTCTCTTCACTTTGTTTATCCTTCGAGCTTCAGCTCGATGAGCCCCTCAAAAATCTCTTCATCTTTTTCTGAAAATTTCTGAAATTTTTAGTAACTTCAAAATAAAACTAAACCAAACTCAACAAAATTGATAGCAACTAGTCCTACAAGTGCCTAGAGGCAATATCATGCATTAAAACTACTTTTGACCATATAAATTTGACATGAAAGCTCAAGAACAGGGTCACCTAAGCAGCAAAGATATGCAATGAATAAAGCACTAGAACAAAAACTAATTCGACCATTGGAGGAGTCACATACCAAAGAACAATCCCCCAAAGCAGTTTTGTGAATGGAGCTTCGAGCAAGGAGATCGAAAATGGCAGCAAGATGAGCTTAGGCTCGGGTTTGAGCTGGCTAGTGATGTTTTTATGAGGAATAAGGAGTGTGTGGTAGCTGGAATAAGTGGAGGGGAGCCACCGTGGGCCCACGAGGCAGGGGCCCAGGGGGGTAGGGCGCGCCCTCCACCCTCGTGGCCAGGTGCTTTCTCCCTTGCTGTGTTCTCAGTGCCAGATATTCTCAAATATTCCAGAAATAATCATATTTAATTTTCAGGGCATTTGGAGAACTTTTATTTTCGGGGTATTTTTATTGCATTAATAATTCAGAAAACAGATAGAAAAATACTATTTTTTGCTTTATTTAATATAAATAATAGAAAGTAAAAAGAGGGTACAGAGAGTTGTGTTATCTAAATTCATCCATCTCATGCTCATCAAAAGGAATCCACTAACAAGGTTGATCAGGTCTTGTTAACAAACTCATTCCGAATAACATGGAACCGGAGAATTTTCAAATAATACTAGGTTACCTCAACGGGGATATGCATGTCCCCAACAATAAGAATATCATATTTCTTCTTGATAGTAGGAAGAGGAAATTCAAAACCTCCAAGAGTAATAGTTGAAAATTTTCCAATAGAATTGATATTGTGGACTTGAGGTTGTTTCCTCGGAAAGTGTACCATATGCTCATTACCATTAACATGGAAAGTGACATTGCCTTTGGTGCAATCAATAACAGCCCCTGTAGTATTAAAAAAGGGTCTTCCAAGAATAATAGACATACTATCGTCCTCGGGAATATCAAGAATAACAAAGTCCGTTAAAATGGTAATGTTTGCAACCACAACAGGCATATCCTCACAAATACCGACGAGTATAGCAGTTGATTTATCAGCCATTTGCAAAGATATTTCAGTAGGTGTCAACTTATTCAATTCAAGTCTACGATATAAAGAGAGAGGCATAACACTAACACCGGCTCCAAGATCACATAAAGCAGTTTTAACATAGTTTCTTTTAATGGAGCATGGTATAGTTGGTACTCCTGGATCTCCAAGTTTCTTTGGTATTCCACCCTTAAAAGTATAATTAGCAAGCATGGTGGAAATTTCAGCTTCCGGTATTGTCAGTGTCAAAACCGGCGGATCTCGGGTAGGGGGTCCCGAACTGTGCGTCTAAGGCAGATGGTAACAGGAGGCAGGGGACACGATGTTTTACCCAGGTTCGGGCCCTCTTGATGGAGGTAAAACCCTACGTCCTGCTTGATTATTCTTGATAATATCAGTAGTACAAGAGTAGATCTACCACGAGATCAGAGAGGCTAAACCCTAGAAGCTAGCCTATGGTATGATTGTATATTGTCCTACGGACTAAAACCCTCCGGTTTATATAGACACCGGAGGGGGCTAGGATTACACAAGGTCGGTTACAAAGGAGGAGATATACATATCCGTATTGCCTAGCTTGCCTTCCACACCAAGGAGAGTCCCATCCGGACACGGGATGAAGTCTTCAATCTCGTATCTTCATAGTCCAACAGTCCGGCCAAAGGATATAGTCCGGCTGTCCGGAGACCCCCTAATCCAGGACTCCCTCAGTAGCCCCCGAACCAGGCTTCAATGACGTCAAGTACGACACGCAGTATTGTCTTCGGCATTGCAAGGCGGGTTCTTCTCCAAATTTCGAATGTTTGTTAAGCAGTGTCCGGCCCCATAATTGTTGGACCTCTTGGCTTCTGCGCCCAATAAGGGCTATCTTCCATGTGTCGAATGAATACGAGGAGCCAGGGCGTTTTTACATTCGCCCCCTAGCCAAATAAATAAATTGTCTATTAAAGGGATGGGGATTCTTAGATCCAATCCATACCATCCTCCCCCAGCGAGAATCCATCGGAGCGCGCTTTGGAAAAATCCACTCCAGCATGGCCGACAACCGCAGCTCCTCCTCCCGCCCCCGTAGCCCTAAGCCCGGTTATTGGGAGAGGTGTTCTGTACCGCACAGTTGATTAGTCGAACTGCAGACTAAGGGATTTCTCCCTCCAGCGTATATAGTTCCCGTCCGAGCCGGGCTCGCCACCTATAATGGCGGGGAGCAAGCGGAGAGCTTCCCCAGTCCCTCTACAGGGGAGCGGGTATGCCTTGTTCCTTACTTATTAAGGGGACTCGGATTTCCAATTCATCCGTTCCTCCGCGAGCTCCTGGAGTTTTACGGCCTCCAATTGCATAATTTCACCCCTGCTTCCATATTACACATCACCGGCTATGTTGCCCTCTGCGAGTTATTCCTAGGCTGCGAGGCTCATTTCGAGCTGTGGAAAAGGTTATTTTGCCTCGTCCCCCACACACAGGAGGGGTCACTTTATCAAGTGGGCGGAGCCGAAATATGGCGCATCGCCAAAACCGGATACCTGTCCGGTACTCTGAAGAAGACGTCCGAGGAATGGCCTTCGGAATGGTTTTATATGGAGGACGTCCCCCTTTCGGACCCTGTTCGGCGGGGTCTTCCTGAGTTCAACAATGCTCCTCTGATGAAACGCCGAAGCTGGCGCCCACGGAGCCCCCAGGAGGAAGACAACGGAGAAGTCCTTTACCTGATGAACCGGATTAAAGCGCTGGCTCAATAAGGATTGACAGTAATCGAGGTTATGTCAATATGCATAATGCGGGGAGTGCAGCCACTTCAATATCGAGGGCACCCCCTATGGTGTTTTAACGGGGAAGACGATGCCACCCGTTGCGGGCGTAAGGGTCTGGAAAACGCTGCTGCTTTAGCAAAAATCCTGTCTGAGCTGTTCAAGGGAGAGGAAGAGGAGTTCATCCGCATCAAGCCATGGGATGGATTCTCCATGTACAACCCTCCAAACTGGGTGAGTTATATCTCCTTACTCCCATTCTTCCCACATTCTTTGTCGTAGGCACTCACCTTGCCATTTTACGGCAGGAACTGCGAAAAGCCATAAGGGAGGTCAACAGCCCATCCCCACAACCATAGGACCCTGACCGGGCCCTCGGTCCCGGACTCAAAGAAGATCCGGACATATTCGTGGAGCTGATAGACCGACAGTTCTATAAATTGAGCTGTGATGATGCCATGGTGGCCATTACGGCCGACTATCCCGGACTGCTCCCTACGTCTCTGTAGGATCGAAAGTATGTCTAGAGGGGGGGGGGTGATTAGACTACTTGACCAAATAAAAACTTAACCTTTTCCCAATTTTAGTTCTTGGCAGATTTTAGCTATTGTAGGACAAGTCAAGCAATCATCACACAATTCAAGCAAGCATGCAAAGAGTATATTGGCAGCGGAAAGTAAAGCATGCAACTTGCAAGAATGTAAAGGGAAGGGTTTGGAGAATTCAAACGCAATTGGAGACACGGATGTTTTTCCCGTGGTTCGGATAGGTGGTGCTATCCTACATCCACGTTGATGGAGACTTCAACCCACGAAGGGTAACGGTTGCGCGAGTCCACGGAGGGCTCCACCCATGAAGGGTAATGGTTGCGCGAGTCCACGGAGGGCTCCACCCACGAAGGGTCCACGAAGAAGCAACCACCCACGAAGGGTCCACGAAGAAGCAACCTTGTCTATCCCACCATGGCCATCGCCCACGAAGGACTTGCCTCACTAGCGGTAGATCTTCACGAAGTAGGCGATCTCCTTGCCCTTACAAACTCCTTGGTTCAACTCCACAGTCTTGTCGGAGGCTCCCAAGTAACACCTAGCCAATCTAGGAGACACCACTCTCCAAGAAGTAACAAATGGTGTGTAGGTAATGAACTGCTTGCTCTTGTGTTTCAAATGATAGTCTCCCCAACACTCAAATCTCTCTCATAGGATTTGGATCTGATGGAAAGTAGGGTTGAGTGGAAAGCAACTTGGGGAAGGCTAGAGATCAAGATTCATATGGTAGGAATGGAATATCTTGGTCTCAACACATGAGTAGGTGGTTCTCTCTCAGAACATATGAGTTGGAATTGTGTATGTGTTCTGATGGCTCTCTCCATGAATGAAGAGGAGGTGGAGGGGTATATATAGCCTCCACACAAAATCCAACCGTTACACACAGTTTTCCAATCTCGGTGGGACCGAATCAACAAACTCGGTCGGACCGAAAAGGTAAACCTAGTGACCGTTAGAGATTTTCGGTGGGACTGACATGCAACTCGGTAGGACCGATATGGTTAGGGTTTGGGCATAACATAATCTCGGTGAGACCGATTACACAAACTCGGTGAGACCGAGTTTGGTAATAAGCTAACCAGAGAGTTGGTCAGGCAAACTCGGTGGGACCGATTTGCTCTTTCGGTGAGACAGAAAAGTTACAAAAGGGAAACAAAGAGTTTACATTGCAATCTCGGTGGGACCGATTCGCTCTTTCGGTGAGACCGAAAAGTTACGAAAGGGAAACAGAGAGTTTGCAATCCCATCTCGGTGAGACCGAGATCCCTATCGGTAGAACCGAATTGCTAGGGTTTGGCAGTGGCTTATGACAAGTGAAACTCGGTGGCGCCGGATAGAAAGAATCGGTAGGACCGAGTTTGGCTTAGGGTTTAGGTCATATGTGGATATGGGAAAGTAGTTGAGGGTTTTGGAGCATATCACTAAGCACATGAAGCAAGAGGCTCATTAAGCAACACCTCATCCCTCCTTGATAGTATTGGCTTTTCCTAAAGACTCAATGTGATCTTGGATCACTAAAATATAAAATGAAGAGTCTTGAGCTTTTGAGCTTGAGCCAATCCTTTGTCCTTAGCATTTTGAGGGTTCCACTTTCACATCCATGCCATGCCAATCATTGAGCTTTCCTGAAATAGTCATCTTTGAATAGCATTAGCTCAATGAGCTGTATGTTGTTATGAATTACCAAAACCACCTAGGGATAGTTGCACTTTCAATCTCCCCCTTTTTGGTAATTGATGACAACATATAGATCAAAGCTTCAACAAATGATAATAAGCATGAAATATATCGTCGCTTTGAGAGGTATGTGACAAGTAAGAGCTCCCCCTAAATTTGTGCATATTTAAAATTTGCTTTGTACTGCAAATGCACAAAGAGTTAGAGTCATGGGTTACTCTTCCATGTCACATACATCTTGGTGTAGCGCTTAAAATGATAAGAATGAAATACATGCACTCATCACCAAGAATAGTGAATGATCACATAAGATAGATAAGATGATAATATTAAGCAAACATTAAGTGTAGCTTATGATCAAACACATGATCATCAATGTCTCACGAGCAATGACACAGTATATCACACAAAAGCAAACAAAGTTCGAAAAACCACCAAATAAAACAAGAGAGAATAAAAGCAACACTCTCTCTCGAAGCCTATGATCTATACATTTTCTCCCCCTTTGGCAACAAGTTACCAAAAAGTTCCTAGAAAATGCATAGTGCTAGATCGACTCTCAGGCTTGATCTTCTGGTGGTGGTGGAGTCTAGATCACTCCAAGGACGAAGCCTTCTGTAGACGTGGTTGGAGTTGAAGCTGAAGTGGATGCTGGAGCTGGTGGAACTGAAGCTGTAGCTGGTGCAGAAGTGGTGGCTCTGGTGTCAGCAACTGGCACTGCATATGATCTCTGAGCTCTTGGCACTCTGGCAAATGCATCAGTTGTAGTCTTGCCCTTCCTCTCCTGCATATCATCCTGTAATTGTTCCACTGCAGACTGAATCTCTGTTACTTTGACATCTAGGTCATAGAACTTCTGTTCCATGATTCTTTCTAAGCTCTGCTGATTCTGAGTGAGGGTGGCCAGTCCTTGCTCAATCCTCAGTGTGGCTGCAATCAAGTAACCAAGCTGCTCTTGTTTGGTTTTCAAGAAATACTCAGATGCCTCCTCTTGAGTTGGCATCTTGGCAGCTTTCTCCTTCCTTGCCTTCTCCTTCTTTGCTTGTGCTTGTGCAGATGATGGTTCATTCTCATTCATGACAACTTGATTGTCCTCAAAGTCTGGATGGATGGGCAGGTGTTCCTTGTCCAATAAGTATATGCCTGTGCCCATCTTTGAGTTGATCAACTCCTGAATCTAAGGGGCATAACCACAGCTCCTCTTCTGATCTGCTGCAGTCCTCTTGATAGTCTCTACTATGAGGCTCATGACCTTGAATTTCTGAGGTACATCAAATACATGAAGCAAATTGATTGCATGGCCTCTGATCATCTTGTGATCACCTGACTTGGGCAAGAGAGTGTGCCTCAAAATCCAATTAATAGTTGGCAGCCCTGACAGAAGATAATGCACTGAGCCAAATTTGAAAGTTTCAAGAGCTTCATTTGGAATTTCCTTGTACATATTGGACATAGAGTTGTGGTCCATCTTCTTCTTGGCATAGATATCCAAGTCATCCTCATGCTCCTCTGGGGCATTGATGAGCTGTGCCCACTCAACAACAGTAGATTGGTACCTCGTACCTTCAGACATCAATGTGATCCTTCCATCTGGGTAGAAGTGTGCTGTGGAGTAGAATTGCATAATGAGTTCCTCGTTCGACTTTGTGAGCTTCTGCCCAACAAAGTCTGCAACTCCACAAGCACCAAAACTATCAATCACACCAGGATAGTGTTCCTCATTGTCCTTGATGTACTCCCAATCAACCCATCTCATGTCACAAACTATGGGCTTCTTATCAAGTAGCACTGTCTCATAGAAATCTTGCTGCTCCTTGGTGTGAAACCTATAGTCAACTGCAGTCCTTCTCCTTGAAGCATACGGGTCTGCTTCTCTCCACTTCCGGAGCCCTGAATCTCTCCTGAGTTTCATATCCTCAGCCACAGGATGATCATCATTGTGGTCTGGGATCTTGGGCTTGAGCTTTCTCAGAACATGCTCTTCATCATCTTCTCCAGCAGCTTCAGGCACTGGGGCCTTGTTCTTTTCAGTTGCAGGTATGCTCCTCGTATTTCTCTTTGGAGCTGTCTTGACCTTTGATGCAGCCTTGGGTGCTTCCTTGGGCTTAATTGCAGTAGCCCCTGATTTGATAGCATCACCCATTAGCTTGGCTGCCTTAGGTGCTGGTGCAGCAACCTCTTCTTCTTCCTCTTCTTCCATGATGGAAGCCTTTCCAAGCACTCTGACTACGGTCTTCTTGACCCTTTCCTTCCTTTTCTTTCCTTCAGCAGCAACTGGCTCTATGGTTGCAGGCTTTTCAGGAATCTGAGTTGAGGCTCTGGCCTTTGGCATAGGCTGCCTACCTGCTGGCCTTTTGATTTTCAATCCTGGCTTTGTGCCTTGAGCTGAGCCATGTTCCTTCTCGAGCACTACTCTCTTTGAAGTTGCTTCCTCTTCTGCCACATAGTCCTCATCCTCTGATTCTGAGGTTCTCTTCTTCCTTTGTCTTGTGGCAGCTTTTGGTAGATTGCTAGGGGTGCTCCTGCTGCCTTCATCTGAAGAACTTGAGGGACTAGTGCCCTCACTCATCTGCACTGGCTGTTCTGACATGTTCTGGCTATCACTTTGCTCTGACATGATGAACAAGCTGACTGCTGACCCTGTGAATAGTTTATAGATGAGGTAGAGTGGATGAGCATCACAAAATGCAGAGATTTTTGCAAAAGAATGATTCAAAATCTTAGTTTTAGTTTCCCACTGAAATCATCTCGGATCTACCGATTTTTAAACTCGGTGATACCGAAGCAGTTTTGGAACCTAAACTAGTGAACTCGGTCAGACCGAGTCACAGTTCGGTGGCACCGAGACTGCTAGGGTTTCACAAAGTTCCAAAATCGGTCACACCGATAAGTAATTCTCAGTCAGACCGAGTCTCACTTGTGCAATGGCATGAGCCAAATTGGTGGGACCGAGTTTTTCAACTCGGTGGGTCCGAGATGGTTTCGGCGGAAACCTAACCCTAAAATTTTCGAATCAAAACTAATCTATGAACGGATTGACTGGATAGGAGTGTTTCAATCGTGGCAAGAATCATTAAGAACACAATGTGCTAGGAATCGGACGGGGAATAGCACTGTGATCGAGTCCATACCCTAGTTCGGCGGAGACTCGCTACGGCGGCAACGGCAGGGTTGAATTCCATTGACGGCGATGGAGACCAGTGACTGGAGGCGGCTGGCGGCGAGGAGACGATCCGGAGACCACGTTGGCAGAGCGAGCTATCGCGCGGGCGAAGGGGTTTGGAGAAATTTCCAAATTTTTGCCCGTGACTATATATAGCCCGACCCTGTCGGTGTGACCGAGTGGAACAACTCGGTGGCACCGAGATGCAAAACTGTATATATTTATTGCAACTCGGTGTGACCGAATGATTCAAATCGGTTGCATCAAGATCGAAAACCTAGATCAACTTAATGATCTCGGTAGGACCGAAAGTAGTGTATCGGTCAGACCGAGAATCATATAGAGGTTTTGGAAGTTTAAGTCTATGACGAATCGGGGACTCCGAGCACTCCTCACACAGAGTGGTTTGAATCTGACTTGATCAAATTTTGTGATGTAGCATGAATAGAGTTTGAGACGAGAAAAGCATAGATAGCTAGAGGAGGTTCTTAGGCATTCTTGTCCATCCACTTGGCAAAAGGAAATAAAACCAAACAATCAAAACAACAAGTCGATGTCCTCGAATGAGTAAAATATGCAACCAGCATGCTCACACAATAAGATGGCAAATGAAATATGTGACAAGGCATGCACAACCAATTCTAGCATCTATCAAGCAATTTGCGATGACAAGGTCATCTATATATGAGTATATTGACTTAGGAGTCAAGTGAGAACACTTGATCATAGGTCATACTCATCGTTTAAGCTCAAGTGGGGTTACCACTTTTACATAAAGCATTGTTGTGTTCACATCTTTAGAGTTGCTTTAGCTCAAGTCTTAGAGTAAAGCTCCCCCTAGATGTGATATCCCCCCTTAGAGGGATGAACTAACCTCGGGTTTTGTCGATGATGACTTCATGTAGATGTTGAAGATGTGGATGCTCAATGTTGATGTAGATCACTTGGAGCTATCCATTTGAGTGAATTGCACTTTCAATACCTACATGGGTTAGTCCCACAAGGAACAAACAAGGATATCCATAGACATAGAGTGATGCACACACAAGATGATGTCCATGAAAACTTTTAGGTTACCTTGTCCCTTGTCTTACCAACAAGAGGGTTTGTGACTCCTTGAACTAGTGCAAGATGTGGAAGTTGATTGCACTTGTTCTTGCCAAAATGATAAGAGTGAAGTATGTTGGCAGAGTCACCCTCAAGAACTCTCTAGTTCTTCTTCTTTTGGATCCACACCATCTTGATGGCAATCCTTGGAGTTGTAGTCGTACTTGATGAAGTGGAACTTGAAGTAGTCTTGGGAATCCACTTGACTAAGGTCTTAGGAGCTTCTTCAAATGCATCAATTTCCTCTTGAAGCTTGTCCTTGCCTTTTTGCTTGTAGTCTTGTGGTGGAAGATCATCTTGAGCTTGTGTCACCTTAAAAGAAGTATCATACTTCTCTTGTTGAGGAACAAACTTTGTCTTGGGGTATTGATCTTCTTCCCACTCAACTCCATTGGCATTGAACTTTCGTTCAAAACCAACACCTTGATTCTTCCGGTGCATTCCTTGCTTGCGCACAATTTCCTCGAATTGCTTACTCCCGGCAAGGCTTTTGTACACTCCTTTCTCTATAATTCCCTTCAATAAGCTATTTTCTTGCTCAAGTGTAACTTGGCTAAGAGAATCATTAGTGGAATCAAGAGAACTACTAGAAGCAACAATATTGGATTTAGCATGATCATTGTTACTGCTAGAGGAAGAATCTTTCTTGTTCTTCTTACTAGACTTGACTTGAGGCATGCAAGTGGATAAGAGTAAACGCTTGGCAATGTAAGAAAAACTTTTCTTGCGGAGATCATCATTGATTGCTTTTAAGAACTCATGCTCTTGCTCAAGATTGAGCTTTTCAAAGAGTAATTTCTCATGAGCTCTTAAAAGTTCTCGATGATCTTCGAAGATAGTTTCATGAGCTAACTTAAGAGTGTTTAGTTCTTTAGTTAGAGCCTCAATCTTCTCCTTATCATTGTCATTCGTTTTATCTTGATTAGCATGATTAATTGACGTTTCATCACTAGCGTTGTCAACAAGCAAATCATCACCTAACAAGTCATCTTCATCACTATTGAAATCAACATACTCGAGGTGTGTTACCTTAGGACATTTGGCCATGAAGCATCTTCCAATTCCTTCATTTGGTGAGTCAAATATGTCGTAGGAGTTGGTTGACACAAGTGCTAGACCGGCAACACCTTCATCTTGAGTATCTTCGGAGTCGGAGTGATAACTTCTCTCGGAGTGGCCGTCGGAGCCGGAGCCGGATACCCATTCACCAACATGAGCTTGATGTCTTCGTTTTGTGTAGCTCCTTGATGATTTTTCCTTCCTTTCCGAATCCTTGCTTCTCCGTGAGTATCTTCGTTCATAACGATTATCTCTACTCCTTCTCTCTCTTGGTGGTGATTCTTTGCTTCTTCTTTTTGGAGAATCTTCTCTTCTCTTGTAGAGAGCCGTACACTCATTGGAATAGTGTCCGGGTCTTCCACAACTGTAGCAGTTTCGCTCTCGACTAGAAGATCTTCTGTCATTGTAGGACCTTGACTTGAAGCTTCTATCTTTGCTTCTACTCTTGTAGAACTTGTTGAAGTTCTTCACCATTAATCTCAATTCTTCATTGAAGTTTTGTTTCTCACTTGATGAGTTAGGGGCTTCACATGAGGCTTTGTAGGCACCACTTGATTTGTTATGAAGTTCCTCTTTATCCTTAAGTGACATCTCATGAGCAACAATTCTTCCAATCACCTCCGTTGGCTTGAGATCTTTGTAATTGGGCATCATTTGGATCAATGTGCACACGGTATCATATTTTCCATCCAAGGCTCTTAGAATCTTCTTGATGATGAATCTACCGGTCATCTCTTCACTTCCTAAGCGGGAATCTCATTTGTGATGAGAGCAAGCCTAGAGTACATTTCAGCGACACCTTCACCATCCTTCATTTTGAACTTGTCAAGTTGACTTTGAAGCACATCCAACTTGGATTCCTTGACGGAGTCGGTACCTTCGTGCATATCAATCAAAGTGTCCCAAATTTCCTTTGTATTCTCAAGACAGCTGATTTTGTTGAATTCTTCGGGGCACAATCCGTTGAAGAGAATATCACAAGCTTGAGCATTGTATTGCAACATCTTCAACTCATCCGCGGTAGCTTCACGGTTTGGTTCTTTCCCATCAAAGAAGTCACCTTGCAAACCAACACACACAATAGCCCAAACGGCGGGGTTATGTCCAAGAACATGCATTTTCATTTTATGCTTCCAACTAGCAAAATTAGTACCATCAAAGTAAGGACCTCTACGGTGATAATTTCCCTCGCTAGACGCCATACTCTCCTAGGTTGTGAAACCAAGGCTATGACCACCAAAAGCTATGGAGATCAAAGCAAATGGAAACCAAAGCTCTGATACCACTTGTAGGATCGAAAGTATGTCTAGAGGGGGGGGTGATTAGACTACTTGACCAAATAAAAACTTAACATTTTCCCAATTTTAGTTCTTGGCAGATTTTAGCTATTGTAGGACAAGTCAAGCAATCATCACACAATTCAAGCAAGCATGCAAAGAGTATATTGGCAGTGGAAAGTAAAGCATGCAACTTGCAAGAATATAAAGGGAAGGGTTTGGAGAATTCAAATGCAATTGGAGACACGGATGTTTTTCCTGTGGTTCGGATAGGTGGTGCTATCCTACATCCACGTTGATGGAGACTTCAACCCACGAAGGGTAACGGTTGCGCGAGTCCACGGAGGGCTCCACCCATGAAGGGTAATGGTTGCGCGAGTCCACGGAGGGCTCCACCCACGAAGGGTCCACGAAGAAGCAACCTTGTCTATCCCACCATGGCCATCGCCCACGAAGGACTTGCCTCACTAGCGGTAGATCTTCACGAAGTAGGCGATCTCCTTGCCCTTACAAACTCCTTGGTTCAACTCCACAGTCTTGTCGGAGGCTCCCAAGTAACACCTAGCCAATCTAGGAGACACCACTCTCCAAGAAGTAACAAATGGTGTGTAGGTAATGAACTGCTTGCTCTTGTGTTTCAAATGATAGTCTCCCCAACACTCAAATCTCTCTCATAGGATTTGGATCTGATGGAAAGTAGGGTTGAGTGGAAAGCAACTTGGGGAAGGCTAGAGATCAAGATTCATATGGTAGGAATGGAATATCTTGGTCTCAACACATGAGTAGGTGGTTCTCTCTCAGAACATATGAGTTGGAATTGTGTATGTGTTCTGATGGCTCTCTCCACGAATGAAGAGGAGGTGGAGGGGTATATATAGCCTCCACACAAAATCCAACCGTTACCACAGTTTTCCAATCTCGGTGGGACCGAATCAACAAACTCGGTCGGACCGAAAAGGTAAACCTAGTGACCGGTTAGAGATTTTCGGTGGGACTGACATGCAACTCGGTAGGACCGATATGGTTAGGGTTTGGGCATAACGTAATCTCGGTGAGACCGATTACACAAACTCGGTGAGACCGAGTTTGGTAATAAGCTAACTAGAGAGTTGGTCGGGCAAACTCGGTGGGACCGATTTGCTCTTTCGGTGAGACCGAAAAGTTACAAAAGGGAAACAAAGAGTTTACATTGCAATCTTGGTGGGACCGATTCGCTCTTTCGGTGAGACCGAAAAGTTACGAAAGGGAAACAGAGAGTTTGCAATCCCATCTCGGTGAGACCGAGATCCCTATCGGTAGAACCGAATTGCTAGGGTTTGGCAGTGGCTTATGACAAGTGAAACTCGGTGGCGCCGGATAGAAAGAATCGGTAGGACCGAGTTTGGCTTAGGGTTTAGGTCATATGTGGATATGGGAAAGTAGTTGAGGGTTTTGGAGCATATCACTAAGCACATGAAGCAAGAGGCTCATTAAGCAACACCTCATCCCTCCTTGATAGTATTGGCTTTTCCTAAAGACTCAATGTGATCTTGGATCACTAAAATATAAGATGAAGAGTCTTGAGCTTTTGAGCTTGAGCCAATCCTTTGTCCTTAGCATTTTGAGGGTTCCACTTTCACATCCATGCCATGCCAATCATTGAGCTTTCCTGAAATAGTCATCTTGGAATAGCATTAGCTCAATGAGCTATATGTTGTTATCAATTACCAAAACCACCTAGGGATAGTTGCACTTTCAGTCTCTCGTAAGAAAAACCAAAATCCCAACTCCAAAAACTAGGATCCTCTTTTAGATACTTCACCTACCATATACATATGGTGTTTACAGGGAAGGCATTCGGGACGCCGTGCCGAACCCGCAGGAACTCGCCAACAAGAGGCACCGAGGCCGGGTAGGTCAAAAAGGAAGGCGGTCAGGACGGAGACACCGACGCAGAGGTATGACAAAAACCCCGCTCTGTGGTTGTCGTCTTTCTCAAAATGTAATGACGTCCATGTTTCTTTAACAGAAAAAACGCTCGCCAGAATATGTCCGGTGAGGCTGCCGATCATGCTTCCACCAGTCGGGCTCCAAGACCGGACATAGAGGCGGAAGCCGACATGGGGCGGACGCCGGATACTCCCCCTAATGAGGATGCAGATAGACTATCCGCTACAAATTCAGAAGTGGAGAGCGCCATGAATCATAGGCGTCGCTGGGCCGTACTCCGTGACACTTGCTTCTCACCAGAGGCATTTGATGCCTTCAATTCTGGAGACGCGTACCTCCGTGCTGCTCAAAATGGTCTAGCCAGAGCCACGGACCAGTATGTAAGGGATGTACGGGTAAGCGAATCTGACGATTATGTGTATCAGTAGCCCTGAGACTTGAAACAGTTAGCAGAACTGATTTAAGGATCATCTATTGTGCAGGTTCTTACAGAGAAGAATACTTGACTGTCACAGGAGCTGGAGGAATGCAAGACCCAACTTCGGGCCGCCATTGCCACATTGAAGGAACCTAAAAAGTCCCCAGTTGGTAACATTTGTTTCAAAGAATGATGGGTACCATATAGCGGGCGGCGTGGCTGCAGATCTAACAATAGATGTTGCAGATGAATCCAGAGAGAATCCGGAGGACCAGCATGTCGTACGGCAGCTAAAGGCTGGCGAACGCGTGCTGACTGAGGTCAGGCGGGAGAAAAACAATCTCCAAGATGCCAATACCAAGCTGAGCGTGCAACTGAAAGATGTTCGAGCCCAGCTTGCGGACTCCGAGAAGGAGAATAAGCGGCTTCGACGCGGCATTTTTAGTAAGTGCTTGAACGAACCCTTAAAAGGGGGCGGCGGAGAAGCCGGCTAAAAGAGTTATGTCTGCAGGCATGCTGACAGGTCGTCCCGCGGAGGAGATGCCCGGGTCTGCGGGTGATCTTCTACCCGAGCTTTCACAACTGCACGAACAAGTTCGGCAGGTGATGCAAGGTATTGCCCAGGCCTTGTGGCCATCCGTCTCCCTGCCAGAAGGCATTGGACAGCTTGCGGAGAAGCTCAAGGGAGCACGGTGACGCTTCCGATTATGGAAGATATCGGCCTGCCGTCAAGGTGTCAGGGAAGCCTGGGCCATGGTGAAGACGTGGTATACCAAGGCTGACCCAGACCACATGGCCGAGGTCGGACCTGTGGGGCCTGATGGGAAATAGATCCCCGTTAGCTTAGTGTATGGGCAAGTAGAATTAGCCGCAAAGTATTCCCAACAGGATTGTAGGCTAGACAGCCTGTTGGATGGTATAGAAGAGGAATTTAGTCAGTCTACATGACTATGTAATTAAAGTGACATGTATAATGCCATCTAGCCGGATTGTAAATCATTTGTCATGGCGGACCTTTTCGCTTCAACCTCGGGACCCGATAGTCCGGAGTGTGTCTGAATACCCGCTCAGTTATATAAGAACCGGGGTATGCATGGAAACCAGGCGTAGGGGTCATTAGTGCTTGAACAGACAAGTACCCAACTAGTTATGTTATATTACATGGGTAGTAAGAAACATCTTCCAGGGAGAATAGTTCCGTTAAGGGTTCCTTTCCCTGGGTACGCATGCCCTAAAGTGCATGTCCGGACTGCGAGAGGAGACGTAGGCAAAAACATCCGGGGGCATATATGGAAAATGAATAAAAATCATCTTTTGTTCACCGACCTAATATTCCCTTAAGAACGCTAGCTTTCGGCTTCACCCAGTCTGAGGTACACATCCGGCTGACCTGGCAGTAACAATCGCAGAGGTGCTCCCCTTATGCCCTAGCCGAATTAACGGCAACGTAGGTCATAAATACAAGAGCCAGGCAACCCAGTTTGGCCAAAACTTAAGTCATATCGATGCATATAATGACAAAGAAAGGTACACACGGAAGAATAACACATGTGTGGGGCATGAAGCCCAGATAAATAATTAAGCTTCTGTGTAAGAAGCCCCCAGGTATAATGAGCGCGGTTAGCGCGTCTATAGTGTGCAAGCGAGGCACAAGTTGGCCCTTGAAGGCCTCGAGAAAGAATAAAAGAAAGAAAGAGAAAAAAGACAGATAATGTATGTGCAAAAAATGGACAGAGGAAGGAGACGAACATAGAGTCCGGCGCTAGGCGTAGAATCTTCGGAGCCTGGCTGCGTTTCATGGGTTCGGCTCAAGTCGATTATTCGATGCATCCCGTAGACGGTACGCTCCACCGGTCAGAACTTGGTCAATAATGAAGGGACCTTCCCATTTGGGCTCGATCTTGGTCTTTTTCTTCTCCGGCAGACGTAGAACTAACTCACCAACGTTATAAGTTTTGGCCCGTACTTCTCTGCTTTGGTATCTGCAAGCCTGTTGCTGATAGAATGCGGAACGGGCTTTTGCCACGTCGTGCTCCTCCTCCAGGGTGTCCAGACTGTCCTGCCGATCGAGCTTGGCTTCTCTTTCTTCGTACATGCGCACTCAAGGTGAGTCATGAATTATGTCGCAGGGCAGAACTGCCTCTGCACCGTACACCATAAAGAAGGGTGTATATCTGGTAGTACGATTCGGTGTGGTCCGCAGCCCCCAGAGTACGGAGTCGAGCTGCTCTACCCAGTGCGTGTTAGACTCCTTTAAGGACCGCACTAATCTAGGTTTGATGCCGCTCATGATAAGACCATTTGCTCGCTCAACTTGGTCATTGGTTTGTGGGTGATAGACGGAAGCATAATCGAGCTTGATGCCCATGTTGCTGCACCAGAGTTTTACCTCGTCGGCCGTGAAGTTCGTGTCGTTGTCAGTGATGATGCTATGGGGGACGCCATAACGGTGTACAACTCCGGATATGAAGTCTATCACCGGTACAGATTCGGTTGTTTTAACAGGTTTGGCTTCTATCCATTTGATGAATTTATCCACCATGACCAGTAAGTATTTTTTCTTATGGGTTCCCCCTTTAAGGGGTCCAACCATGTCAAGCCCCCAGACCGCGAAGGGCCAGGTAATGGGGATTGTTTGGAGGGCGGTGGGTGGCATGTGGCTTTGGTTTGCAAAAAGCTGGCAACCGACGCAGCGTTGGACCAAGTCATGTACGTCTGCCCAGGTCGTCGGCCAATAAAAACCTGTACGGAAGGCCTTGCTTACAAGGGCCCAGGCTGCGGCGTGGTAGCCGCCGAGTCTGGCGTGAATTTCTGCCAAGAGCTTCCGCCCTTCCTCTTCGGAGATGCACCTTTGAAGGACTCCGGTAGTGCTTTTTTTTATACAGCTCTCCCTCGTGGACCCTGTAGGCTTTGGATCGCTGCACTATGCAACGTGCCTCATTTTGGTCCTCGGGAAGTTCCTGCCTAGTTAGGTAGGCCAGGAATGGTTCTGTCCACGGGGCGATGATGGCCATTATTACATGGGCTGAAGGTGTTATTTCGGTGGCAGAGCCTCCGATTATGTCAGAGTGTTCGGTATCGGGCATTTTGGCCGGGTCCGGGCTATTGTTACCGGTGTCCCCTTCCCATACCATGGATGGCTTAAACAACCTCTCCAAAAAGATGTTGGGGGGGGGGGACCGCATCGCGTTTTGTGCCGATGTGGACGAGGATATCCGCCGCCTGATTGTTTTCCCAAGCCACATGGTGAAATTCAAGCCCCTCGAACCGAGCTGGCATCTTTAGGACGACGTTTCGATAGGCCGCCATCTCAGGATCCTTGGCATCAAAGTCTCCATTTATTTGGGATATTGCGAGGTTCGAATCCCCACGCACCTCCAGATGTTGAATGCCCATGGAAACAGCCATCCGAAGACCATGTAACAGGGCTTCATATTCGGCTGCATTGTTGGAGTCTGTATACAGTATCTGCAGTACGTATTGAACTGTATCTTCGGTTGGGGACGTCAGGACGACGCCAGCCCCCAGACAAGCCAGCATTTTGGAGCCGTCGAAGTGCATGATCCAATTGGAGTATGTGTCGTACTCTTTAGGGAGTTCGGCTTCCGTCCATTCGGCGACAAAGTCGGCCAATACTTGCGATTTAATGGCTCGCCGAGGTTTGTATGTTATGTCAAACGGGAGGAGCTCAATGGCCCATTTGGCAATCCGGCCCATGGCGTCGCGGTTGTTTATAATATCATTAAGTGGCACTTTCGAGGCTACTGTAATCGAACACTCTTGAAAGTAGTGTCGCAGCTTCCGGGATGCCATGAATACCGCATAGGCTATCTTTTGATAATGTGGGTACCGTGATTTGCATGGAGTGAGGACAGTGGGTACATAATATACCGGCTTTTGAAGAGGGAATTTATGTCCGTCCGCTTCTCGTTCGACGACGAGCACTGCGCTTACAACCTGATGGGTTGCCGCAATGTACAACAGCATTGGTTCGTCGATGTTTGGCACGGCCAGGATTGGGTTGGTTGCCAGTATGGCTTTTATTTCTTCCAATCCGGATGTGGCGGCGTCCGTCCACTCGAAGTGTTCGGTGCGCCGAAGGAGGCGATAAAGGGGTAATGCCTTTTCTCCTAAGCGGGAGATAAATCGGCTTAGAGCCGCCACACATCCAGTTAATTTCTGGATTTGTTTGAGGTCCATTGGGATAGCCAACTATGACAGAGCCCGGATTTTGGCCGGATTAGCTTCAATTCCTCTACTGGAGACAATGAAGCCCAGGAGCTTTCCGGCTGGTACGCCGAAAACACATTTTTCTGGATTGAGCTTGATGTCGTATGTCTGGAGGTTGTCGAATGTGAGCCTCAAGTCATCTATTAGAGAGTCGACATGTTTGGTTTTGATGACCACATCATCTATGTATGCCTCTATTGTTTTGCCGATCTGTTTTGCCAGACATGTCTGAATCATGCGCGGATATGTTGCGCCGGTGTTTTGAGCCCAAAAGGCATTGTGTTGAAACAGAAGGGACCGTATGGTGTGATAAATGCCGTTGCGGCTTGGTCGGACTCCGCCATCTTGATTTGGTGGTAGCCGGAGTATGCGTCGAGGAAACACAATGACTCGTGTCCTGCGGTAGCATCGATAATTTGATCAATGCGGGGGAGGGGGAAGGGATCCTTTGGGCAAGCCTTGTTGAGGTCCTTGAAATCGACACATAGGCGCCAGGATTTGTCCTTCTTTGGTACCATCACCAGGTTTGCTAGCCAGTCCGTGTGTTTTATTTCTCTAATGAATCCGGCCTCCAATAACTTGGCTAGTTCCTCTCCCATAGCTTGTCTCTTAGGTTCAGAGAAACGCCGAAGAGTTTGCTTGACCGGCTTGAATCCCTTTAGAATATTGAGGCTGTGCTCGACCAGCCTGTGTGGGATTCCTGGCATGTCTGAGGGGTGCCAGGCGAATATGTCCCAATTCTCGCGCAAGAACTCTCGTAGTGCGGCGTCCATGGCGGGGTTTAACTGTGCCCTGATGGAGGCTGTTTTTGTAGGGTCTGTTGGGTGGACTTGGAATTTGACTATTTCATCGCTGGTTTAAAAGAGGTGGACTTGGATCTCTTGTCAAGTATCACGTCGTCCATGTCCACTGTGGAGCGTAGCGCAGTTAATTCCTCGGCCGAAAGGGCTTCGCATAATGCCTCGAGGGCCAATGCGGCTGTTTTGTTTTCGGCGCGGAGTGCTGTGTCCGGATCACTAGAGAGAGTGATGATTCCATTGGGCCCGGGCATTTTGAGCTTCATGTACCCATAATGGGGTATGGCTTGGAAGATCGTAAACGCCTCCCGTCCTAAAAGGGCGTGGTATCCACTACTAAAACGGGCCACTTGGAATGTAATTTCTTCGGACCTATAGTTCTCCGGCGTGCCGAATACCACATCTAGTGTGATTTTCCCAGCACAGCGTGCTTCCCTACTGGGGATGATTCCTCTGAAGGTTGTGCTGCTTTGCTCAATGCGGTTCCAGTCTATTTCCATTTTTTGAAGAGTTTCCTCATAGATGAGGTTCAATCCACTGCCGCCGTCCATGAGTACTTTGGTGAGTCGAAAGTCGTCCACAATTGGACTGAGGACTAGTGCAGCTAGTGCTCGGGCTGTTCGGAATTTAGGTTCGTCACTGGCATCGAAGGTAATAGCCGTGTCACTCGATGGATTCATTGCTGCCACATGGTAGATTTCGGCGAGGCTGCGGAGTGTTCGCTTGTGCCTATTATTTGATGCGAAGGTTTCGAAGACTGTTAATACTGTATTGTTATCCACGGGATGGTGCTCTGTGGCATTTGGGATGAGAAGATCCTCACCACTTTTGGCCACCCGCTGGAGTATCCAACATGCTCTAAGGCTGTGTGTTGGTATGGTATCCGCTGTACTATGAATTTTGCAGGGTCCCTTAAGCCATCCCTCCAATACGGTTCCATGCCCTGTAGAGGGTTTTTGTTTCTTTGTAACTAACTCGGGTGTCTTATGGTAGTGCACCCTTTTACTTCGGACTGGGTGTATATTCCGAGCCGGATTATCCCAAAATTTCGTTTCAGTTTTCCAGGTGCTTTCCATCGCACAGTACTTTCGTACTATGGACGCCTAGTCAGCGAAGCGTGATATGTCACGGCGACTTAAGGCGTTCAGGATTCCCTTGTCCGTGCAATTATTGCAGAAAAATGAGACTGCGTCTTCCTCGCGATAGTCCTTAACCTTGTTCATCACAAGGAGGAATCTGGCCCAATAATGATGTATTGTTTCATGGGGCTCTTGCCTGATGTGGGAAAGATCGTTTATGTCTGGGTGGGTGGGTGGATTTGAGTCTGAACCCCTACCCGATCTAAGACCCAGGGGCCGAGGAGTTTCCAATCTTGGAAGTTCGGATTCCGGAGTGTTGCCCGATAAGTCTGGCCCGCTGCCTGACTCTAGGTTCAGTGCTTGGGTGATGTCCTCCCGTAAACGGGTATCCGGCTCAGAGAGTTCAGGAATCCGGACATAGTTAGTCCTCAAGATAGAGGAAGAATCGCCTCATTGTTCCTCCACCACCGCAATATGATGGGTGACCGGTGGAGAGTTAATCTCCCTTTGATCGGGTTTAAGCCCAATCCAATAATAGGCTGTAGCGACTCCCAAGGCGGCGATACGATCCAAGAGCTTGTTTAGGGAAGAGAGCTCCATTGGATCCATCTGCTCGGCAAATTCCGAGCCAACATGGAGGCTGTTTTTGATGGCCTGAGAAGTCATCGTTAGTGCAGCGACCGAACGGGCGGTCATGATGAAACTGCCAAGCCAGAGAGTTTGGCCGACAGCCAGGGCTCCCCCGGCGGTAACATTGTTTTTAACAACTAGACGAGGCAGCCTTCCTTACGGCGACGACAAAGTGGAACTCTCAATGAAAGCACCAACTCTCACTAATTCTCTCTTTTATTAGTAACAATTTCCTTCATATATTTAGCATAAGGATTCATTTTAAGCATATCAGTCAAAAGCATACGCAAGAAGATAGGTCTAATCATTTCAACAAAGCGCTCAAAATCCTCGTCATCCTTTTTCTTGGATGGTTTAGGAGGAAAAGGCATGGGTTTCTGAACCCATGGTTCTCTTTCTTTACCGTGCTTCCTAGCAACAAAGTCTCTCTTATTATAACGTTGATTCTTTGATTGTGGGTTATCAAGATCAAGAGCAGGTTCAATCTCTACTTCATTGTCATTACAAGGTTGAGCATCAACATGAACATCATTATTAACATTATCACTAGGTTCATGCTCATTACCAGATTGTGTTTCAGCATCAGAAATAGAGATATCATTGGGATTCTCAGGTGTGTCAATAACAGGTTCACTAGAAGCATGCAAAGTCCTATCATTTTTATTTTTCTTCCTTCTAGAAGGACTAGGTGCATCTATAGTAGTTCTCTGAGAATCTTGCTCAATTCTCTTAGGATGGCCTTCAGGTTACAAAGGTTCCTGAATCATTTTACCACCTCTAGTCACAACTCTAACAACATTATTATTTTTACTATTAAATTCATTGAGCAAATCATTCTGGGCTTTAAGTACTTGTTCTACTTGAGTGGTAACCATAGAAGCATGTTTACTGATAAGTTTAAGTTCACCTTTAACATTAGCCATATAATCACTCAAGTGTTCAATCATATAAGCATTATGTTTCAATTGTCTACCAACATAAGCATTAAAATCTTCTTGCTTAACCATAAATTTATCAAACTCATCTAAGCATTGGCTAGCAAACTTAGTAGGAGGGATTTCAGCTTTATCATATCTATAGAGAGAATTTACCTTTACTACCTGTGTCAGGTTATCAAGACCATGTATTTCTTCAGCAGGCGGTAACTTAAGACCATGTATTTCTTCAATAGGAGGTAAATTCTTAACATCTTCAGCTTTAATACCTTTTTCTTTCATAGATTTCTTTGCCTCTTGCATATCTTCAGGACTGAGAAATAGAATACCGCTTTTCTTCGGAGTTGGCTCAGGAGTTGGTTCAGGAATTGGATCAGGGATTGGATCGGGAAGTGTCCAATTATTTTCATTAGTCAACATATTATTCAATAGAATTTCAGCTTCATCAATAGTTCTTTCCCTGAAAACACAACCAACACAGCTATCCAGGTGGTATGTGGAAGCATCAGTTAGTCCATTATAAAAGATATCAAGTATCTCATTTTTCTTGAGAGGATGATCAGTCAAAGCATTAAGTAATTGGAGAAGCCTCCCCCAAGCTTGTGGGAGACTCTCTTCTTCAATTTGCACAAAATTATATATTTCCCTTAAAGCAGCTTGTTTCTTATGAGCGGGGAAATATTTAGCAGAGAAGTAATAAATCATATCCTAGGGACTACGCACACAACCAGGATCAAGAGAATTAAACCATATCTTAGCATCACCCTTTAATGAGAACGGAAATAATTTAAGGATATAATAGTAGCGAGTTTTCTCATCATTAGTGAACAGGGTGGCTATATCATTTAATTTGGTAAGATGTGCCACAACAATTTCAGATTCATAGCCATAGAAAGGATCAGATTCAACCAAAGTAATAAACTCGGGATCAACAGAGAAATCATAATCCTTATCAGCAACAAAGATAGGTGAAGTAGCATAAGCAGGATCATATTTCATTCTAGCATTCAAAGTTTTTTGTTTCAGCTTAGCTAAAAGTTTCTTAAGATCACTTCTATCATTGCAAGCAAGAAAGTATCTAGCAGTTTCTTCATCCATAACATAACCCTCGGGAACAATAGGTAATTCCTATCTAGGGGGAGAATCTTCATCATCACTTTCATCAATATTATCAGTTTCAATAATTTCATTCTCTCTAGACATAGCAAGTTGTTCATCAAGAAATTCACCAAGTGGCATAGTAGTATCAAGCATAGAAGTAGTTTGATCATAAGTATCATGCATAGCAGAAGTGGCATCATCGATAACATGCGACATATCATAATTAATAGCATAAGCAGGTATAGGTGTCGCAAGCTTACTCAAAACAGAAGGTGAATCAAGTGCAGAGCTAGATGGCAGTTCCTCACCCCCCCTCGTAGTTGAGGGATGAATCTTGGTTCTTGGATCTTTCAAGTTCTTCAAAATGATAAGCAGATATAAATCCCAAGTGACTCAACGAATAGAGCTATGCTCCCCAGCAACGGCACCAGAAAATAGTCTTGATAACCCACAAGTATAGGGGATCGCAACAGTTTTCGAGGGTAGAGTATTCAACCCAAATTTGTTGATTCGACACAAGGGGAGCCAAAGAATATTCTCAAGTATTAGCAGCTAAGTTGTCAATCTAACCACACCTGGAAACTTAATATCTACAACAAGGTATTTAGTAGCAAAGTAATACGATAGTAGTGGTAACGGTGGTAAAAGGTACATGTAGCAAAAGCAATATTTTTGGTGTTTTATAGTGATGATAACAATAGCAACGGAAAAGTAAATAAGCAAAGAAGAATATATGGAAAGCTCATAGGCAATGGATCGGTGATAAAGAATTATGCCGGATGTGATCGATCATGTAACAATCATAACCTAGGGTGACACAGAACTAGCTCCAGTTCATCAATGTAATGTAGGCATGTATTCCGAATATAGCCATACGTGCTTATGGAAAAGAACTTGCATGACATCTTTTGTCCTACCCTCCCGTGGCAGCGGGGTCCTATTGGAAACTAAGGGATATTAAGGCCTCCTTTTAATAGAGTATCGGACCAAAGCATTAACACATAGTGAATACATGAACTCCTCAAACTCCGATCATCACCGGGAGTGGTCCCGACTATTGTCACTTCGTGGTTGCCGGATCATAACACATAGTAGGTGACTATAGACTTGCAAGATAGGATCAAGAACTCTCATATATTGATGAAAACATAATAGGTTCAGATCTGAAATCATGGCACTCGGGCCCTAGTGACAAGCATTAAGCATAGCAAAGTCATAGCAACATCAATCTCAGAACATAGTGGATACTAGGGATCAAACCCTAACAAAATTAACTCAACTACATGATAAATCTCATCCAACCCATCACCGTCGAGTAAGCCTACGATGGAATTACTCACGCACGGCGGTGAGCATCATGAAATTGGTGATGGAGGAAGGTTGATGATAACGATGGCGACGGATTCCCCTCTTCGGAGCCCCAAACGGACTCCAGATCAGCCCTCCCGGGAGAGTTTAGGGCTTGGCGGCAGCTCCGTATCGTAAAACATGATGAATCATTCTTTGTGGGTTTTTTCTCCCCAAAAGTGAATATATGGAGTCAGGGTTGAGGTCGGTGGAGCGTCAGGGGGCCCACGAGGCAGGGGGCGTGCCCCCACCCTCGTGGACAGGTGGAGGCCCCCTGACGTGGATTCTTCTTCTAGTATTTTTTTATATATTCCAAAATATTTCTCTGTTGATTTTCATGTCATTCCGAAAACTTTCATTTCTGCACAAAAATAACACCATGGCAATTTTGCTGAAAACAACGTCAGTCCGGGTTAGTTCCATTCAAATCATGCAATTTAGAGTCCAAAACAAGGGCAAAAGTGTTTGGAAAAGTAGATACGACGGAGACGTATCATCCAAACGCAACGAAACTTTAGGGAGATTTTTTTAGACCAGAAGGAACATAATGGGCCCTGGCTGCGCCTAGGGGTGCTCCGAGGAGAGCACAACCCACCAGGGCGTGCCCTGGTGGGTTGTGCCCACCTCGGGTGCCCCCCGGACCGCCTCTTTGCTCTATAAATACCCCCAATATTCCCAAAACCCTAGGGGAGTCGACGAAATATTGATCCAGCCGCCGCAGAGTCCAGAACCACCAGATCCAATCTGCACACCATCTTGGATGGGGTTCACCACCTCCATTGGTGCCTCTCCAATGATGCGTGAGTTGTTCTTTGTAGACCTTCCGGTCCGTAGTTAGTAGCTAGATGGCTTCCTCTCTCTCTCTCTTGATTCTCAATACAATGGTCCCTTGGATATCCATATGATGTAACTATTTTGCGGTGTGTTTGTTGGGATCCGATTTACTTTGATTTTATGACCAGATCTATCTCTTTTTATATCCATGAAAGTTATTTGAGTTTATTTGATCTCTTATATGCATGATTTCTTATAGCCTCATATTTGTTCTCCGATATTTGGGTTTTGTTTGGCCAACTTGATCTATTTATCTTGCAATGGGAAGAGGTGTGAGGGAGTCCTGGATTAGGGAGTGTTCGGGTCGCCGGACTATACCTTCAGCCGGACTCCTGGACTATGAAGATACAAGATTGAAGACTTCGTCCCGTGTCCGGATGGGACTTTCCTTGGCGTGGAAGGCAAGCTTGGCGATGCGGATATTCAAGATCTCCTACCATTGTAACCGACTCTATGTAACCCTAACCCTATCCGGTGTCTATATAAACCGGAGGGTTGTAGTCCGTAGGCAATCAACTCCATATACAACAATCATACCATAGGCTAGCTTCTAGGGTTTAGCCTCCTTGATCTCGTGGTAGATCTACTCTTGTACTACCCATATCATCAATATTAATCAAGCAGGACGTAGGGTTTTACCTCCATCAAGAGGGCCCGAACCTGGGTAAAACATCGTGTTCCCTTCCTCATGTTACCATCCGGCCTAGACGCACAGTTCGGGACCCACTACCCGAGATCTGCCGGTTTTGACACCGACATTGGTGCTTTCATTGAGAGTTCCTCTGTGTCGTCGCCTTTAGGCCCGATGGCTCCTTTGATCATCAACAACGATGCGGTCCAGGGTGAGACTTTGCTCCCCAGACAGATCTTCGCTCTGCGGGCCAATTCGCTCGGCCACCTAGAGCAGATCGAAAGCTACGCCCCTGGCCATCAAGTCAGGTTTGGAAGCTTAAACTACACGGCTGACATCCGCGGAGACTTGATCTTCGAAGGGCTCGAGCCACGGCCAAGCGCGCCGCGCTATCTCGAGGGGCATGATCTAGCTCTACCCCCGGACAGTGTCCTGGAGGCCACACACGCATCGGTTCCGACCCCTAACTCGGAGCCTATTGTGCCAATCGAGGATGAGCGGTTGGACGTCACCTCGGGGGCTGCGATCCCGAAAGCAATCGAGCCGAACGCTAGCCCCGCACTCTGCACGACCTGTGACTCCGAGGATCCGGACTCCTCCCCGGACTCCGAACCCCCCGCGCCCCTGCCAATCGAATCCGATTGGGCGTCGATAATGGAGTTCACCGCCGCAGACATCTTTCAGCATTCGCCTTTTGGTGACATCCTGAATTCTCTTAAGTCTCTCTCTTTATCAGGAGAGCCCTGGCCGGACTACGGTCAGCGAGGGTGGGATACGGACGATGAGGAAATTCAAAGCCCACCCACCACCCACTTTGTAGCCACTGTCGACGATCTAACCGACATGCTTGACTTCAGCTCCGAAGACATCGACGGCATGGACGACGATGTAGGAGACGAACAGGAACCAGCACCTGTAGGGCACTGGAAGGCCACCTCGTCATATGACATATATATGGTGGATACTCCAAAAGATGGAGATGGCGATGGAACAGTGGGGGATTACGCCCCCAAGAAACAGCCAAAGCGCCGGCGTCAGCGGCGCCGCTCTAAATCCCGCCAAAGAAAAAATGGTGATTCCGGCACGGGAGATAATACTACCCCGGATAGCGCCGAAGAACACCCACCTCAGCAAGATTCGGCATAGGAAGATGGAGAAGCCAGCCCTCATGAGAGAGCGGCGGACCGAGAGGTCGAGGATGATAACTATACGCCTCCCTCCGAATTCGTCATACCATCAGACCCCGCCGAACAAGAGCGTTTTAAACGCAAGCTTTTAGCCACGGCAAGCAGCCTCAAGAAAAAGCAGCAATAGCTTAGAGCTGCCCAAGATTTGCTAGCTGATAGATGGACTGAAGTCCTTGCGGCCGAAGAGTATGAACTCGAACGCCCCTCCAAAAGTTACCCGAAGCGCAGACCGCTACCCCGATCAGAGGAGGAAGCACCTACATCACCAGCGCATGACATGGCAGACCGGCCACCTCGCGGCTGCGACAGAGAGGCCTCTCGGCCCTCCACCCAAGCCATGCCCCGACGCCGCTCAACTAAGGCACGGGAAAATGCGCCCGACCTGTGAGACATACTGGAGGATAAGGCAAGACAAACAAGATCGATCTACGGATCGCGCAGGCGCCCTACGGCATGTGACAATGATCTTCACTCCGGATACAACAAATCCGGCCGGGCCGAACACAACAGACATAGCTCTTCCGAGCTGCGTCGTGATATAGCCCACTACAGAGGCGCCGCACACCCGCTATGCTTCACGAATGAAGTAATGGATCATAAAATCCCAGAGGGTTTCAAACCCGTAAACATTGAATCATACGATGGCACAACAGATCCGGCGGTATGGATCGAGGATTATCTCCTTCACATCCACATGGCACGCGGCGATGATCTACACGCCATCAAATACCTCCAGCTCAAACTTAAAGGACCGGCCCGGCATTGGCTTAACAGCTTGCCAGCAGACTCAATCGGTTCTTGGGAGGACCTGGAAGCCGCATTCCTCGACAACTTCCAGGGCACTTACGTGCGACCGCCGGATGCCGATGACTTAAGCCACATAATTCAGCAGCCAGAGGAATCGGTCAGACAATTCTGGACACGGTTCCTAACAAAGAAAAACCAGATAGTCGACTGTCCGGACGCAGCGGCCCTAGCAGCCTTCAAGCATAACATCCGCGACGAGTGGCTTGCCCGGCACCTGGGACAGGAAAAGCTGAAATCCATGGCAGCCCTCACGACACTCATGACCCGCTTTTGTGCGGGAGAAGATAGCTGGCTAGCTCGCAGTAACAACTTATCAAAGAACCCTGGTAATTCGGATACCAAGGACAAAAGTGGCAGGACACGTCGGAATAAGAAAAAATGCCGCGTTAACAGCGACAGCAATGAAGACACAGCAGTCAATGCCGGATTCAAAGGCTTTAAATCCGGTCAGCGGAAAAAGCCATTCAAAAAGAATACTCAGGGCCCGTCCAGTTTGGACCGAATACTCGATCGCTTATGCCAGATACATGGCACCCCCGAAAGGCCAGCCAATCACACTAACAGGGATTGTTGGGTGTTCAAGCAGGCAGGCAAGTTAAGGGCCAAAAACAGAGACAAGGGGTGGCACAGCGACGACGAGGAGCCCAAGCCGCCGAACAACAATGGACAGAAGGGCTTTCCCCCACAAGTGCGGACGGTGAACATGATATACGCAACCCACATTCCCAAGCGGGAGCGGAAGCGTGCGCTACGGGACGTATACGCGATGGAGCCAGTCGCCCCAAAGTTCAACCCATGGTCCTCCTACCCGATCACTTTTGATCGAATGGACCATCCCACTAGCATCCGTCATGGCGGCTTCGCCGCATTGGTTCTCGACCCAATCATCGACGGATTTCATCTCACAAGAGTCCTCATGGACGGCGGCAGTAGCCTGAACCTGCTTTATCAGGATACAGTGCGGAAAATGGGCATAGATCCCTCAAGGATTAAGCCCACAAGAACGACCTTTAAAGGCGTTATACCAGGTGTAGAAGCCAACTGTACAGGCTCAGTAACACTTGACGTGGTCTTCGGATCCCCGGACAATTTCCGAAGCGAAGAGTTAATCTTCGATATAGTCTCGTTTCGCAGTGGCTATGACGCCCTGCTCGGACGAACCGCATTCACAAAGTTCAATGCAGTGCCGCACTACGCATATCTCAAGCTCAAGATGCCAGGCCCTCGAGGAGTAATTACGGTCAACGGAAACACCGAACGCTCCCTCCGTACGGAGGAGCATACGGCGGCTCTCGTAGCGGAGGTACAAAGTAGCCTTCTCAGGCAATTCTCTAGTCCGGCCATTAAAAAGCCAGACACTGCCAAGCGCGTCCGGAGTAACCCACAGCAGGACCGCCTGGCACACTCTGAGCAAGCGTAGCAATGCGGCCCCAACCCCAGCTTTCGCGACATAGCGAAACCAGTACCTCGCGTACATAACTACGCCCTTGAAATACCATGGGCACAGGGGAAGGGGCACAATAACGGCACGCCCGAAATACGGCTTAAAACGTACTAGGGGCTGCCGGATTCTTTTTTTAATTTTTCTTACTTTCAGGACTCCATACTTCGGACGACCTGTTCGGCAATTCGACTGCCGCACAAACGATGCAAGATCCAGGGAGACAGACAAGCCATGCCGCATTATGGAACTCCCAGGTGGTCTCTGTTACGAGCGGTATACCTGTTTTAAATACAATTCTGCGGCCTGCCCCTGGTCAGGACATATTGAATAGTCCAATATCTTTTGCTTACCGCACTATTTGTATCGTTCGGCTTTGATAAATAGCCTCTCTATAAACAATGCTTAGCTTCTTGTCTATTTTTTGCATTATCTTCTTTTCACATTTATGTTTATTAAATGACATGATTGCACCCGTACACCATGGTATGGCAAACACGCTAGGGGCTTTAGTACCCCTCATAATGGTGTGAGAAGTTCGTACACTTCCACAAGTGCGGCACCCCGAACTTATAGCACTATATGCATCGGCTCCGAATCATGATTTGGGTCAATAGTTGGGTTTGCCCGGCTCCTATGTTTTGGTGCCTTACGTTCCGCTCTATCGGCTAAGGTAGCACTAGGAGAACCACTGCGATTGTGCCCCGGTTCAGCTGGGTTAAGCACCTCAGTGGAGAAAGCTAAAACTGACTGTCATGATGTGGCGAGAGACCGGTCGCTGTTCGAGAGGTTTTTCGAGTCCCTAAAGGCTTGTGCCGCTTCGAGCGAGGAGCTGGCTTTGTCCGGCCAAGGCGTGGATAGCGCCCCGAACTCGGTCTTCCGAACTAGGGGCTTCGCCGAAATTTAAAATTATAGAGTTCTGTGGCTAAGTGAGAGTGTTCAAGCATTATAGTCCGATTGCCTGGTTCGTTGTGCTGAGCGCCTCCCTCGAAGGACCCAACTATGGGAAAAAGAGCGCTCAGGTTTATCCCGAACACCCCAGCACTAGTGGCACGGGGGCAGAAGCCGACGACTGGCCATCTCTCAATTTTTGATAAACGGCCGCACAGAAAGTAATATTTTAAATTCAATAAGCATTGCTTAGCGCATATGAACAAGTTTTCAGCGCACAGGATAAACACGAGCGAGTTCATTCAAATATCACATCTTTGGTACATTCATCCGCCACAAGGCGGGCACCTGCAAGAACATCCTTGTAGTAGTTCTCGGGCTTGCGATGCTCCTTCCCCGGCGGCGGCCCGTCCTTCACAAGCTTCTCACCGTCCAGCTTACCCTAGTGCACCTTTGCACGGGCAAGGGCCCGACGGGCACCTTCGATGCAGACGGAGCGCTTGATGACCTCAAGCCTCGGACAGGCCTCCACCAGCCTCCGCACCAGCCCGAAATAGCTCCCAGGCAGGGCCTCTCCGGACCACAACCGAACTATGAAGCCCTTCATGGCCTGCTCGGCCGCCTTGTGGAGCTCGACCAGCTGTTTCAGCTGGTCGCTCAAGGGCACAGGGTGTCCGGCCTCAGAATACTGAGAGCAGAACACCTTCTCCGTCGAGCTACCCTCTTCAGCTCGGTAGAATGCGGCGGCGTCGGATACGCTGCGGGGAAGATCTGCGAATGCCCCTGGAGAGCTCCGGATTCGGGTAAGTAACAGGTAGTTCACTTTTATATTTCTGCTTTGCATAAAGAATGCCTTACCCGCTGCTATCTTCCTCATCTCCTCCAACTCTTTGGAGGGCCTTTTGGGCTTCGGCCTTGGCAGACTTGGCAGCCTCTAGGGCCGTTGCAAGCTTGGATGCTTGCGCCTTCGACTCCAGCTCCAAACTCTCATGTTTTTTCATGAGAGCCTGAAGCTCTTGCTGCACCTCGCCGACTTGAGCCCCAAGTCTGTCTCGCTCGGTGCGCTCCGCGGCCGTTTTCTTTTCGGCCTCAGACAGCGCCTGCTTAAGGGTCGCCACCTCAGTCGTGGCCCCTACAATAAGCAGTACAATCCTGTTACTCCTTTTGCAATCAAGCCTTTTTATAGGCACTTTTTCTGTAAGGTATGTCTTACCTTCTTCCTCCTCGAGCCGCCGCTTGGCAAGGCTGAGCTCTTGCTCGGTCCGCTTGAGGTCCTGCTTCAGGACACCCACCTCCACAGTCAGTGCGGCGGTGGATAGCAGCGAAGCCTGCATACACATATTGACTCTTTTTTGTTAGACTCCTGCGATATTTAATAGATCCTCTATTCGGCTTTTCTTTCCGAACGCCAAATAGAGCATCAGGGGCTACTGTCTATGCGGTAATATTTTTACATATTTTTACTTACCTCGAAGCCTGTTAGAAGGCTAGCGCAAGCTTCAGTCAGTCCGCTCTTGGCGGACTGAACCTTCTGGATCACCGTACTCATAATAGTACGGTGCCCCTCGTCGATGGAGGCATCGTCAAGCACCTCCAGCAGATTGTCCGGCACCTCCGGTTGGACGGAGGCCACCGGCTCAGAAGGCTTGCTCCTCTTGGAAGGAGTTCGCCTACCGCGGTCCGGAACTGTGGAAGATTCCAGCGCGGTGTCCGGCACAAAGCCGGACTGAGAGCCCTGGGGAGCCTTATCCCCTTCACCCCTGGAGTCCAGGAGGTTGCCTTGCGGCTCCTCCGGGACCACCTCCTCCTGCCCCAGAGCATGTCGCGACACCACTTCGGCGTCGTCTGCAGTGCAGGGGGAGACAGCGGGCGGAACTGAGTTCACGTTCGATGAGTCCAGGGAGCCGCCCGACGATTCGTCGAATTCGGCCCGGGGCGGACTGCATAATTACATTCGACATTAGGGAAAGCTTTGCAACAAAGGAACATCATGAGTTATTCTGATATCCAAACTTATGATTTCGCCGGACGCTTGGCCCTGTTTGGCCACTCCTCTTTGCCCTCTTCGGCATTGGGGGCGTAGTTCGGCGGAGGGGTCTTCCTTTTCCTAGACCCCTCTTCCTCCCCCGTTGGGGCGGCCTTCCTCTTCTCTCCTCCCTCCGCTGGGGGGGGAGAGTTTTCTTCTTCCTCCTCCTCGTTTTCGCGGGAGGAGGGCGTCTCGGACTCGTCAGATGACGAGTCCGACACCACCACGTTGCGGGCACTCTTTCAAGTCCCCGTGGTCTTCTTCTTCTTGGCCTTCTTCTCCGGCACCACATAAGGTGCCGGAACCAGCAGCTTCGCTAGTAGAGCTGGGGCTGGGTCTTCGGGCAGCGGAGCCGGACAGTTAATCGGTCCGGATATCGCCCGCCAAGCCTGTCAAAGGTAAGGGAGTTTAGATCCCGCATAGAGTCAAACTATGAAAAAAGCTTAACATCCTGTAAAAGGTGTAGATGGCATACCTCGCTAGCGTGACGCTGCGAGCTGTATCCGCGGTCCTCGGAAGCGGATGCGGGAGCCTCGGCGCCCTTGAATAGCATCTTCTAGGCGTCTTCGTACGTCGTGTCGAAGAGCCTGCTGAGGGTTTGATGCTGCGCCGGGTCGAACTCCCATAGATTAAAATCCCGTTGTTGGCATGGGAGGATCCGGCGGACGAGCATAACCTGGATTACATTAACAAGCCAGACTGGCTTGTTCACCAGGGACTGGATGCATGTTTGCAATCCGGTCACCTCTTTTTCGTCACCCCACGACAGGCCCATCTCTTTCCAGGACATAAGCCGCGTGGGGGGTCCGGATCGGAACTCGGGGGCTGCGGTCCATTTCGGATCGCGCGGCTCAGTGATATAAAACCACCCGGATTGCCATCCCTTTAGGGTCTCCACGAAAGAGCCCTCGAACCATAGGACGTTGGCCATCTTGCCCGCCATGGCGCCTCCGCACTCCGCCTGGCTGCCGCGCACCACGTTGGGCTTGACGTTGAAGGTCTTGAGCCAGAGGCCGAAATGAGGGCGGACGCGGAGAAAAGCCTCGGACACGATGATAAACGCCGAGATGTTGAGGATGAAGTTCGGAGCCAGATCATGGAAATCCAGGCCGTAGTAGAACATGAGCCCTCGGACAAATGGGTGGAGTGGAAAACCCAGTCCGCGGAGGAAGTGGGGGAGAAATACTACCCTCTCATGGGGCCTTGGGGTGGGGAGAAGCTGCCCCTCTTCGGGAAGCCGGTGCGCGATGTCCTTGGACAGGTATCCGGCCTTCCTTAGCTTCTTGACTTTGCCCTCCATGGCGGAGGAGACCATCCACTTGCCTCCCGCTCCGGACATTGCTGGAGAAGGTTGAGGTGGGAAGTGCGGGCTTGGGCGCTGGAGCTCGGGTGTGCAGGAGATGGATAGGCAAAGGAGGAAGAAGGCGTAGGTAAAAAGGTGGATCCTTGTCCCCTTATATGGGCGGATGCGGTTGTGCGTCCCCACCTGCCTAGTAAAACTCGCTCGCCTCCCAAGCGTCATGATAAGTGGCGCGGTTGGGTTACCCACGTCCATATTGATGAGAATCCCGTAAAAGGGGGGTACACGATCTCTGCTTTGACAAGACGTGCCAAGGAAACCACCTCGCAAAACACGCTGAGGTGGAAAAGTGAAAACGATTCGAGTGAAGGACTTGGCTATAGTGTGATGACGCACTGCGGAATACGTCAGCAGATTTGATTTGTGTTAATATTTTTCTCTCTATGGCAATATGTGGAAGCTTATTTTGCAGAGCCGGACACTACTCTTGGTGTTTACAATCTTCTATGAAGGACTTGGAGGAGGAACCTGCCTTGCAATGCCGAAGACAATTTGCGCGCCGGACTCGTCGTCATTGAAGCCTGGTTCAGGGGCTACTGAGGGAGTCCTGGATTAGGGGGTGTTCGGGTAGCCGGACTATACCTTCAGCCGGACTCCTGGACTATGAAGATACAAGATTGAAGACTTCGTCCCGTGTCTGGATGGGACTTTCCTTGGCGTGGAAAGCAAGCTTGGCTATGCGGATATTCAAGATCTCGTACCATTGTAACCGACTCTATGTAACCCTAACCCTATCCGGTGTCTATATAAACCGGAGGGTTGTAGTCCGTAGGCAATCAACTCCATATACAACAATCATACCATAGGCTAGCTTCTAGGGTTTAGCCTCCTTGATCTCGTGGTAGATCTACTCTTGTACTACCCATATCATCAATGTTAATCAAGCAGGACGTAGGGTTTTACCTCCATCAAGAGGGCCCGAACCTGGGTAAAACATAGTGTTCCCTGCCTCCTGTTACCATCCGGCCTAGACGCACAGTTCGGGACCCACTACCCGAGATCCACCGGTTTTGACACCGACAAGGTGCTTTGTAGTGGGTTCGATCTTACGGTGCTTGATCCCAGTGACAGAAGGGGAACCGACATGTATGTATCGTTGCTACTAAGGATAAAAGGATGGGGTCTATCTCTACATAGATAGATCTTGTCTACATCATGTCATCGTTCTTATTGCATTACTCCGTTTCTCCATGAACTTAATACACTATATGCATGGTGGATAGCGGTCGATTTGTGGAGTAATAGTAGTAGATGCATGCAGGAGTCGATCTACTTATCTTGGACGTGATGCCTATGTAATGATCATTGCTTGGATATCGTCATGAGTATTTGAAGTTCTATCAATTCCCCAACAGTAATTCGTTTACCCACCATTTGCTATTTTTCTTGAGAGGAGCCACTAGTGAAACCTACGACCCCTACTTCTCTTTCTCATATATTTGCCTCTGCGATCTACTTTTACTTTGCATTTATTTTCAGATCTATTAAACAAAAAATACAAAAATACCTTGCTGCAATCTATTCTTATTTATTTTATTTGTCGTTTGATCTATCAATCTACTACAATTTTATTCACGTCCGTTTGCCCATCTTGGGGCGCCGCTACCCGAAAGGGATTGACAACCCCTTTTATACATTGGGTTGCGAGTAGTTTTTATTTATGTGCAAGTATTTTTTATATTGTGTTGCTTGGTTCTCTTACTGGTTCGATAACCTTGGTTTCATATCTGAGGGAAATACCTACCGGCGCTGTACTGCATCACCCCTTCCTCTTTGGGGAAATACCGACGTGGCTTCAAGCGACATCAAGCATGATAGTTCAATAATTTCTACAAAATAAAGCCACCGCTGTGCTCTAAAAAGATATAAGTGAAGCACTAGAGCAAAATTGCCTAGCTCAAAAGATATAAGTGAAGCTCATAGATGAAAGTGCAAATATCCCTAGTTGGTTTTGGTAATTATTAACAACATATAGCTCATTGAGCTAATGCTATTTCAAGATAAATATTTCAGGAAAGCTCAATGATTGGCATGGCATGGATTAGAAATGTGGACCCATCAAACTAGTAAGGACAAAAGATTGGCTCAAGCTCTAAAGCTCAAGACTCTACATTTTCCTTTTAGTGATCCATGATCACATTGAGTCCATAGGAAAAGCCAATACTATTAAAAGGGGATGAGGTGTTTATTAATGGTTTGCTTGCTCAAAACGCTTAGTGATATGCTCCAAACACCCTCAACCACTTTCTCATATCCACATATGTCCCAAACCAAAAGTCAAACTCGGCCCCACCGAAACATTCCATCCGGCGCCATCGAGTTTTCTTAACATAGCCACTGCCACAAACCCTAGTCACTTCGGTCTCACTGAGATGGGATTGCAAACTCTCTGTTTCCCTTCGTAACGTTTCGGTCCAACCGAGATGAGTGACCGCCCCCACCGAGTTCGCAATGCAAACTCTCTGTTTCCCCTTCGTAATGTTTCAGTCTCACCGAGATGAGCAAATAGGTCCCACTGAGTTTGCCTAACCAACTCTCTGGTTAGCTTATTAGAAAAATTGGTCCCACCGAGTTTGTGTAATCGGTCTCACCGAGGTTACGTTATGCCCTAACCCTAATGAAATCGGTCCCACCAAGTTGACATGTCAGTCCCACCAAAAATCCTAACGTTCACATTCTGAACTAAATTAGTCTGACCGAGTTTTCTGATTCAGTCCCACCGAGTTTGGTGATTTGTGTGTAACAGTTAGATTTTGTGTGGAGGCTATATATACCCCTCCACCCACTCTTCATTCGAGGAGAGAGCCATCAGAACATGCCTACTCTTCCAACATTCATTTTCTAAGAAAGAACCACCTACTCATGTGTTGAGACCAAGATATTCCATTCCAACCATATGAATCTTGATCTCTAGCCTTCTCCAAGTTGCTTTCCACTCAAATCTTCTTTCCATCAAATCCAAATCAGTGAGAGAGAGTTGAGTGTTGGGGAGACTACCATTTGAAGCACAAGAGCAAGGAGTTCATCATCAACACACCGTCTATAACCTTTTGGAGAGTGGTGTCTCCTAGATTGCTTAGGTGTCACTTGGGAGCCTCCGTCAAGATTGTGGAGTTGAACCAAGGAGTTTGCACGGGCAAGGAGATCGCCTACTTCATGAAGATCTACCCTAGTGAGGCAAGTCCTTCGTGAGCGATGGCCATGGTGGGATAGACAAGGTTGCTTCTTCGTGGACCCTTTGTGGGTGGAGCCCGCCGTGGACTCGCGCAACTGTTACCCTTCGTGGGTTGAAGTCTCCACCAACGTGGATGTACGATAGAACCACCTATCGGAACCACGCCAAAAATATCCGTGTCTACATTGCGTTTGCTCCCTCCAAACTCCTCCCTTTACCTTCATGTGCAATGTTTTACATTCTGCTGCTATACTCTTAAACTTGCATGTGTAGGCTGATTGCTTGACTAGTGCTAAGTTGCTAAAATCTGCCAAGACTTAAAATTGGGAAAAGGCTAGATTTTTATTTGGTCAAGTAGTTTAATCATCCCCCTCTAGACATACTTTCGATCCTACAAGTGGTATCAGAGCTTTGGTCTCCATTTTCCTTGATTTCCATAGCTTTGGTGATCATAGCCTTGGTTTCACAACCTAGGAGAGTATGGTGTCTAGCGAGGGAAATTACCACCGTAGAGGTCCTTACTTTGATGGTACTAATTTTGCTAGTTGGAAGCATAAGATGAAAATGCATATTCTTGGACATAACCCCGCCGTTTGGGCTATTGTGTGTATTGGCTTGCAAGGTGAATTCTTTGATGGGAGAGAACCAAATCGTGAAGCTACCGCGGAAGAGTTGAAGATGCTGCAATACAACGCTCAAGCTTGCGATATCCTCTTCAACGGATTGTGCCCCGAAGAATTCAACAAAATCAGCTGTCTTGAGAATGCAAAGGAAATTTGGGATACTTTGATTGATATGCACGAGGGTACCGACTCCATCAAGGAATCCAAATTGGATGTGCTTCAAAGTCAACTTGACAAGTTCAAAATGAAGGATGGTGAAGGTGTTGTTGAAATGTACTCTAGGCTTGCTCTCATCATAAATGAGATTGCTGGCTTAGGAAGTGAAGAGATGACCGATATATTCATCATCAAAAAGATCCTAAGAGCCTTGGATGGAAAATATGATACCGTGTGCACATTGATCCAAATGATGCCCAATTACAAAGATCTCAAGCCAACGGAAGTCATTAGAAGAATTGTTGCTCATGAGATGTCACTCAAGGATAAGGAAGAGCTTCACAACAAGTCAAGTGGTGCTTACAAAGCCTCATGTGATGCTCCTACATCATCAAGTGAGAAACAAGCCTTCAATGAAGAACTTAGCCTAATGGTGAAGAACTTCAAAAAGTTCTACAAGAGTAGAAGCAATGAAAGAAGTTCTAAGTCAAGGTCCTACAATGACAAAAGATCTTCGAGTCGTGAATGTAATTGCTACAATTGTGGAAGACCCGGACACTACTCAAATGAGTGCACGGCTCCCTACAAAAGAAGAGAAGATTCACCCAAAAGGAGAAGTAGAAGAGAAAAATCACCACCAAGAGAGAGAAGGAGTAGAGATGACCGTTATGAATGAATAACATCACAGAGAAGCAAGGATTTGGAGAGGAAGGACAAATCATCAAGGAGCTACACAAAACGAATACATCAAGGTCATGTTGGTGAATGGGTATCCGGCTCCGACTCCGACAATCACTCCGAGAGAAGTTATCACTCCAACTCCGAGTATACTCAAGATGAAGGTGTTGCCGGTCTAGCACTTGTGTCAACCAACTCCTATGACATATTTGAGTCACCAAATGAAGGAATTGGAAGACGCTTCATGGCTAAAGACCCAAAGGTATCACACCCTGAGTATGTTGATTTCAATAGTGATGAAGATGATTTGCTAGGTGATGATGATTTACTTGTTGACAATTATAGTGATGAAAACTATGATGAACTTGCTATTAATCATGCTAATCAAGATAAAATAAATGATGATGATGATAAGGAGATTGAGAGTCTAACTAAATAACTAAACACTCTTAAGTTAGCTCATGAAACTACCTTGGAAAATCATCGAGAGCTTTTAAAGACTCATGAAAAGTTACGCTTTGAAAAGCTCAACCTTGAGCAAGAGCATGGGTTCTTAAAAGCACTCAATGATGATCTTCGCAAGAAAAGTTCTTCTTACATTGCCAAGTGTTTACTCTTTTCTACTTACATGCCACAAGTTAAGTCTAGCAACAAGAGTAAGAAAGATTCTTCTTCTAGTAGTATCAATAATCATGCTAAATCCAATGTTGTTGCTTCTAGTAGTTCTGTTGATTCCACTAATGATTCTCTTAGCCAAGTTACACTTGAGCAAGAAAATAGCTTATTGAAGGGAATTATAGAGAAAGGTGTTTACAAGAGTCTTGTCGGGAGTAAGAAATTTGAGGAAATTGTACGAAAGCAAGGAAGACACCGAAAGAATCAAGGAATTGGTTCTGAACGAAGTTCAATGCCAATGGAGTTGAGTGGGAAGAAGATCAATACCCCAAGACGAAGTTTGTTCCTCAACAACAGAAGTATGATCCTGCTTCTTTTCAAGGGAAACAAGCTCAAGATGATCTTCCACCAGAAGACCACAAGCTAAAAGGCAAGGACAAGCTTCAAGAGGAGATTAATGCATTTGAAGAACCTCCCAAGGCCTTGTTCGAGTGGGTTCCCAAGACTACATCAAGTTCTAATACATCAAGTACGACTACAACTCCAAGGATTCCCATCAAGATGATGTGGATCCCTAAGAAGAAGAACTAGAGAGTTCTTGAGGGTGACTCCGCCAACATACTTCACTCATATCTTTTGGCAAGGACATGTGCAAACAACTTCCACATCTTGCACTAGTTCTAGGAGTCACAAACTCTCTTGTTGGTAAGACAAGGGACAAGGTAACCTAATGCTTTCATGGACATCATCTTATGTGAACATCACTCTATGTCTATGGATATCCTTGTTTGTTAATTGTGGGACTAACCCGTGTAGGTATTGAAAGTGCAACTCACTCCAATGGATTGCTCCGAATGATCTACATCAACATTGAGCATCTACATCTTCAACACCTACATGAAGTCATCATCGACATAACCCAAGGTTATTTCATCCCCCTTAGGGGGATATCACATCTAGGGGGAGCTTTACTGCTTTACTCTAACCAATTGAGCTAAAGCAACTGTAATGGTGTGAACACAACAATGCATTATGTAAAAGTGGTAACCCCACTTGTGCTTAAACGATGAGTATGACCTACGATCAAACATTTTCATTTGACTCCTTAGTCAATATACTCATATATAGATGACCTAGTCATCGCCAATTGCTTGATAGATGCTAGAGTGTTTGTGCATGCTTTGCCACTTATTTTATTTGCCATTTCATTGAGTGAGCATGTTGATTGTGTATTTTACTCATTCGAGGACATCCACTTGTTGTTTTGATTGTTTAGCGTTTTCTCCTTTGCCAAGTGGATGGACAAGAATGCCTAAGTACCTCCTCTAGCTATCTATGCTTTTCTCGTCTCAAACTCTATTCATGCTACATCACAAAGTTTGATCAAGTCAAATTCAAACCACTCTGTGTGAGGAGCACTCGGAGTCCCTGATTCGTCATAGACTTAAACTTCCAAAACCTCTTTGTGCATTTCGGTATGACCGATTCATCCAGTTTGGTCACACCGAGTTCACTAAGTTGATCTAGGTTTTCAATCTTGGTGCAACCGATTTGAACTTTTTGGTCACACCGAGTTGCAGTAACCGCTTGCGATTCTGCATCTCGGTGCCATCGAGTAGTTCCACTCAGTCACACCGACAGGGTCGGGAGATATAAACCCATGGGTGAGATTTTGGAAATTTCTTCAAAACCTCTCAGCCCGCGCATGTCCTGCTCTGCCTTCTCGGGTCTCCGAATCATCTCCTCACCGCCAGCGAGCTCCCGCCACTGGTTTCCATCACCGTCAACGGAAATCTGCTCCGCCGTTGCCGCCGTAGCGAACTCCCACCGAACTAGGGTATGGGTTCGGCTCTTTGTGTTATTTCCTTACTTCGACTCATAGCACATTGCTTTGCCATGATCTTTACCACATATGAGAACACTCTATCCAGAGAAAACATCCTTTAGGTTAGATTTGATTCAAAAATTTAGGGTTAGGTTTCCGCCGAACTCATTTCGGACCGACCATATTGTAGAAATCGGTCTCACCGATTTGGCTTAGGCCATTGCACATGCCTTTTCAGTCTGACCAAAAATTGCAAATCGGTGTGACCGAGATCGATTCTCTATGGAACCTTAGCAGTCTTGGTGCCACCAAACTATGACTCAGTCTGACCGAGGTCACTAGTTTAGGTTCCAAAATTGCTTCGGTATCACCGATTCTAACAAATCGGTAGCTCCGAAATGCTTTATGTGGAGAACTAAAACTAAGTTTTTGAGTCATTTATTTTGAAAAAACTCTGCACTTTGTGATGCTCATCCATTCTACCTCATATATATATATATATTCACGGGGTTTGCTGTCAGTGTGTTTGCCAAGATGTCTGACTAGAGTGACAGCCAAAACAGGTCAGAGGAGCAAGTGCAATTAAGTGAGGACACTAGTCCCTCAAGTACCTCAGATGATGGCAGCAGGAGCACACGTAGTAACTTGCCCAAGGCAGCCACCAGGTCAAGGAAGAAGAGAACTTCATATTCTTAGGATGAGGATTATGTGGCTATAGAAGAAGAAGTCAGCTCAAAGAAGAAAGTCTTGAAGAAGGAGTATGGCTCAGCTGCTACAACAAAGCCAGGGTTGAACAAGAAGGCACCAGCAAAAAGGATCCCTATGTCTAAGGCTAGAGCCTCCACTCAAGAAACTATTGAGTTCACTCTTGAACCCAAAGAAGCTAGAGATGGCAAGAAGAGGAAGGAGAGGGTCAAGAAGACCACTGCCAGAGTCCTTGGGATATACTTGATGTTTAAAGATCCAGCAGAAGAAGAGGAAGAGGATGCTGCACCGGCACCAAAGTCACAAAAGCTTATGGGAGATGCTATCAAGTCAGGGGCTATCATATCAAATCCCAAAACTACTTCCAAAGCAACAACTCAAGCTCAGAAGTCTAAACCCAAGAGAAGCACGAGAAATATCCTAGCTGAAGAGAAGAACAAGGCCCCAGTGCCTGAAGCTGAAGAAGAGGATGATGAATCCCTTGTATTGAGGAAACTAAAACCCAAGATTCCAGACCACAATGATGCTCATCCTGTGGCTGAGGACATGCATATTAGGAAAGATGCATGACTGAGATTGTGGAGACAGTGTGATCCCTATGCTGTGAGGAGGAGGACTGCAGTTGATTACATGTTTCACACTAAGGAACAACAAGACTTCTATGAGACTATTCTGCTTGACAAGAAGCCAATTGTTTGTGACATGAGATGGGTTGATTGGGAATACATCAAAGAGAATGAAGATCACTTCCCAGGTGTACAAGAGAGCTTCAAAGCTTGTGGAGTTGACAAGTTTGTTGAACAGAAGCTCACAAAATGGAATGATGAGCTTATCATGCAGTTTTACTCTACTGCTCACTTCTATCCAGATGGAAGGATAGTATGGATGTCTGAAGGTACAAGGTACCAATCAACAATTGAAGAATGGGCCAAGCTGATTAATGCCCCAGAAGAGCATGAGGATGACTTGGATGTGTATGCCAAGAAGAAGAAAGACCACAACTCTATGGCAAACATGTACAAAGAGATCCCCGATAAAGCTTTGGAGACACACAAGCTTGGATCTGTACACTATTTGTTGTCTGGTCTGCCTACCATTAACACCTTCTTAAGGCATACTTTGTTACCCAACTCTAGAGATCAAAAGATGATTAGAGCACATTCCATCAACTTGCTGCAAATATTTGATGTACCTCAAAAGTTCAAGGTCATGAGTCTGATTGTAGAGACAATCAAGAGGACAGTTGCTGACCAGAAGAGATCATGTGGGTATGCTCCACACATTCATGAGCTCATCAACTCAAAGATGGGCACATACACCTACTTGTTGGACAAGGAGCATCTACCACTGTACCCTGAATTTGAAGACAACACAGTTGTGATGAATGAGAATGAACCTTCATCAGCTCAAGCACAGGAGAAAAGAGTTAAGGCTAAGGCAGAGAAAGCTGCAAGGATGCCAAGTGTAGAGGAAGCATCTCAGGTGTTCTTGAAGAGCAAGCAAGATCAGCTAGCATATCTGATCCAGTCTACTTTGAGGATTGAGAAGGGCTTGGCCACCCTGACTCAGAATTAGGAGAGCTTGGAGAGGATTGTTGAGACAAAATTCTATGATCTTGATCTGAAGGTTACTGAGATATAGACAGCTGTTGAGCAGCTCCAGGAGGAAGCAGCAGAGAGGAGAGGGAAGGCAACTATAGATGTTTTTCAGCGTGTGCCACGAGGTCAGAGGTCTGCTGCAGTGCCAGTAACATATTCTAGAGCTACATTGTCAGCACCAGCAGCTACAGCTTCAGTGCCACCTCCAGCACCCACTCCACTAGCTCCAACTACATCAACAGATGCCTTCGTCCTTGGAGTTCTCTCTACACCACCTCCCGAAGACCAAGCCTGAGAGACGCATAGCACTATGTATTTTCAATCTTTTTGGTAACTTGTTGCCAAAGGGGGAGAAATGTATAGATCATAGGCTTCGAGAGAGAGTGTTTTGCTTCTTTGTCTCTCTTGCTTTTGGTTGAACTTTATTTTGTGCTTGGTTGACACTTTATGTTTGTGTGAGATACTTGTTTGATCATGTGTTTGATGATATGCTACTTTAATGCTTCCTTGGATGATATTATCTCTTATATCCCATATATGATCATTCACCTTTGCTTGGTGATGAGTGCATACTTTTAATTTCTATCATTTTAAGCTCTCCACCAAGATGTATGTGACATGCAAGAGTAACCCATGATCCTAATTGATTGTGCATTTGCATTCAAAAGCAATTTTTAAATAATGCACAAATTTAGGGGGAGCTCTTGCTTATCACATACTTCTCAAAGAGACGATGTATTTCAATCTTATGATCATTTGTCGAAGCTTTGATCTATATGTGGTCATCAATTACCAAAAAGGGGGAGATTGCAAGTGCAACTATCCCTAGGTGGTTTTGGTCATTATTAACAACATATAGCTCATTGAGCTAATGCTATTTCAAGATAAATATTTCACGAAAGCTCAATGATTGGCATGGCATGGATTAGAAATGTGGACCCCTCAAAATGCTAAGGACAAAAGATTGGCTCAAGCTCTAAAGCTCAAGACTCTACATTTTACTTTTAGTGACCCAAGATCACATTGAGTCCATAGGAAAAGCCAATACTATTAAAAGGTGATGAGGTGTTGCTTAATGGGTTGCTTGCTCAAAATGCTTAGTGATACGCTCCAAAAACCCTCAACCACTTTTTCATATCCACATATGTCCCAAATCAAAAGTCAAACTCGGCCCCACCGAAACATTCCATCCGGCGCCACCGAGTTTTCTTGACATAACCACTGCCACAAACCCTAGTCACTTCGGTCTCACCGATAGGGATCTCGGTCTCACCGAGATGGGATTGCAAACTCTCTATTTCCCTTCATAACGTTTCACTCCAACCGAGATGAGTGATCGGCCCCACCGAGTTCGCAATGCAAACTCTCTGTTTCCCCTTCGTAACGTTTCGGTCTCACTGAGATGAGCAAATCGGTCCCATCGAGTTTGCTTGACCAACCCTCTGGTTAGCTTATTACCAAAATCGGTCCCACCAAGTTTGTGTAATCGGTCTCACCGAAATTACGTTATGCCCTAACCCTAATGAAATCGGTCCCACCGAGTTGACAAGTCGGTCCCACCGAAAATCCTAACGTTCACATTTTGAACTAAACCGGTCTGACCGAGTTTTCTAATTCGGTCCCACCGAGTTTGGTGATTTGTGTGTAATGGTTAGTGCGGGAGTCCTGGATTAGGGGGTCTCCGGACAGCCGGACTATCTCCATTGGCCGGACTGTTAGACTATGAAGATACAAGATTGAAGACTTCGTCTCGTGTCCGGATGGGACTCTACTTAGTGTGGAAGGCAAGCTAGGCAATACAGATATTGATATCTCCTCCTTTGTAACCGACCTTGTGTAACCCTAACCCTCTCCGGTGTCTATATAAACCGAAGGGTTTTAGTCCATAGGACAACAATCACAACATACAATCATACCATAGGCTAGCTTCTAGGGTTTAGCCTCTGTGATCTCGTGGTATATCTACTCTTGTACTACCCATATCATCAATATTAATCAAGCAGGACGTGGGATTTTACCTCCATCAAGAGGGCCTGAACCTGGGTAAAACATCGTGTCCCCTGCCTCCTGTGACCATCCGGCCTAGACGCACAGTTCGGGACCCCCTACCCGAGATCCGCCGGTTTTGACACCGACAGTTAGATTTTGTGTGGAGGCTATATATACCCCTCCACCCACTCTTCTTTCAAGGAGAGAGCCATCAGAACATTCCTACACTCCCAACATTCATTTTCTGAGAAAGAACCACCTACTCATGTGTTGAGACCAAGATATTCCATTCCAACCATATGAATCTTGATCTCTAGCCTTCTCCAAGTTGCTTTCCACTCAAATCTTCTTTCCACCAAATCTCAAATCAGTGAGAGAGAGTTGAGTGTTGGGGAGACTATCATTTGAAGCACAAGAGCAAGGATTTCATCATCAACACACCGTCTATTACCTTTTGGAGAGTGGTGTCTCCTAGATTGGTTAGGTGTCACTTGGGAGCCTCCGTCAAGATTGTGGAGTTGAACCAAGGAGTTTGTACGGGCAAGGAGATCACCTACTTCATGAAGATCTACCCTAGTGAGGCAAGTCCTTCGTGGGCGATGGCCATGGTGGGATATACAAGGTTGCTTCTTCATGGACCCTTCATGGGTGCAGCCCTCCGTGGACTCGCGCAAATGTTACCCTTCATGGGTTGAAGTCTCCACCAACATGGATGTACAATAGCACCACCTATCGGAACCACGCCAAAAATCTTCATGTCTACATTGCGTTTGCTCCCTCCAAACTCCTCCCTTTACCTTCATGTGCAATGTTTTACATTCCGCTGCTATACTCTTAGACTTGCATGTGTAGGTTGATTGCTTCACTAGTGCGTAGTTGCTAAAATCTGCCAAGACTTAAAATTGGGAAAAGGCTAGATTTTTATTTGGTCAAGTAGTTTAATCACCCCCCTCTAGACATACTTTTGATCCTACAATAGAGTATTCTAATAAATCACGATTCATGAGTGTCCCTCTCAAAAGGTGTGTACAGCAAGGATGATTGTGGCAAACTAAAAAGTAAAGACTCATATCATACAAGACGCTGCAAGCAAAACACATATCATGTGGTGAATAAAAATATAGCCTCAAGTAAATTTACCGACAGACGAAGACGAAAGGGGGATGCCTTACGGGGCATCCCCAAGCTTAGGCTCTTGGTTGTCCTTGAATATTACCTTGGGGTGCCTTGGGCATCCCCAAGCTTAGGCTCTTACCACTCCTTATTCCATAGTCCATCAAATCCTTACCCAAAACATGAGAACTTCACAACACAAAACTCAACAGAAAACTCATGAGATCCGTTAGTATAAGAAAATAAATCACCACTTGTGGTATTGTTGTGAACTCATTCTTTATTTATATTGGTGTAATATCTATTTTATTTGAACTTCTCCATGGTTCATACTCCCCGATACTACCCATAGATTCATCAAAATAAGCTAACAACACAAAGAAAATAGAATCTGTCAAAAACAGAACAGTCTGTAGAAATCTGTAACTCTCGAATACTTCTGTAACCCAAAAATTCTGAAAAATTAGGACAACCTGGGAAATTTGTATGTTAATCTTATGCAAAAGGAATCAGTATTTTATCACGCTTCTGCTGAAAACGAGAATTATTTTTCCTGAGCGTAAAAGTTTCTGTTTTTCATCAAGATCAAATCAAGTATCACCGTAAGGTGTCCCAAAGGTCTTACGTGGCACAAACACTAATTAAAACACAAAAACACATCTAACCAGAGGCTAGATGAATTATTTATTGCTAAACAGGACCAAAAAAGCAAGAACAAAAATAAAATTGGGTTGCCTCCCAACAAGCGCTATTGTTTAACGCCCTTAGCTAGGCATAAAAACATAGATCTAGGTATTGTCGTAATAAAAATAAGGCATATCACGTATGCTCATGTCATACTCCCTTCGTTCAGCAGCAAGCTTTCTTTCTGGTAAGCAAAAGTAATCAAAAGGGGTAAATTTAATAGGGTAAGGATCCCTAAGATCAAGTTCAGGAGGAATTGGCTCCTCATTCGGCCCCTCGTATGGTATGATCAATTCATCATTGTAAGTGTTCTTTTGGCAAAAAGTCATGAGCTTATTTTCTAGAGAGAAACTTCATCCGTTGTTTTGTATAGCAAAATTGTTATTAAGTTCAGAAATTCTCTCAACTAAAACATCGGTAGGGACCTTTTTCTTAAATTTTCGTTATAAGCAACATGATCGAGAGATCGTAAACGCATTATTTCTTCTTGATAAAAGAGAATCCCCTCTATGGAAGGATGACCATCATATATTTTATGATGCACAAAAATTTCACTAGCCTCTTTCATAATGATAAACTCATGAGCTAGAAATATGGTAGCGGCGCATTTAACGGAAGAATGCTCAATATTAGAGAACTCTAGGAAAATCCTTTGTATGCTAGGGTGCATATGAACAAATTGTCTTTCAAGTTTAATTACAAGCAAAGTTATTACATCCGCGAGATTATTAGTTTTATGGAGAATAAATCCACCTAACGTGGGTAGCGCACCGACACAAGTAAATAAATCTTGAATAACTCCTTTTCCAATAATATTACCGCTATCTATGCGAAGTTTTTTAGTGTGCAAGATAGTAGATTCTTCATGAGGATCAAAATTAGCAAAATTATCCAGGTTCCCCTCATTATTACTACTATCCTTTTCAACAATAATCTCCCCAGATTCAGACATGGTGGCAACAAACCAATCTAGCGAATGAGCGAACGAAAAGTAAGCAAAAAAGACGAACGGAAGAAGGGCGAAGAAAAGGGCAAATCTTTTTGAAAATCATTTTATAAGTGGGGGAGAGGAAAATGAGAGGCAAATGGAGAATAATGTAATGCAAGAGATGAGAGTTTATGATGGGTACTTGGCGGGCCTGACTTGGCATAGATCTCCCCAGCAATGGCGCCGGAAATTCTTTCTGCTACTTCTTGACCTTGCATTGATTTTTCCCTTGAAGAGAAAGGGTGATGCAGCAAAGTAGAGATAAGTATTTCCCTTAGTTAGAGCATCTTCAGCCGTTGGCCCCCCAGGAGGCACAAAAATCGCCGCCTGGGGGCGAGCCGGCGGTATAACCGGCTCTGGGGGCGGTTGGGCACCCAGCCATCGCCCCTAGGTCGCCCCCAGGCGCCGATATCGGCCCATTTTTGGCGCAAATGTGCCCGCTTTTCGGCTCACTTTTGGTGAAAAATGGCTCGATATCGGTGCCAAGCAGCCCATATTCGCCGTGGTTCGGTGTGAATTCAGCAGAAGTATTTTTTATCACATAGTTCATCACAGGTAATCAATAGAAATCAAATAGTTCAATACAAATTATATAGTTCAACAAATAAAAACTCATATTTCATCACACATCGAGCTAGGCGTTGCCCTTGAGCCTCCATAGGTGCTCCACCAGATCCTGCTGCAGTTGTTGATGCACCTGTGGGTCTCGGGTCTCTTGATGCATATTGAGGTAGGCAGTCTAGGTTGCCGGTAGCTGGTGATCAACTTGGACAAGAGGACCCTGCCTGTAGTATGGTTCAATGTCAAACACTAGCTCTTCCTGCTCGCTCTCAATGATCATGTTGTGGAAGATGACATAGCAAGTCATGATCTCCCACATTTGATCTTTCGACCAGGTCTGAGCAGGGTACCGGACAACAGCAAATCGAGATTGGAGCACACCAAATACCCGATCGGCATCCGTCCTGCAATCCTCCTGAACCTTCGCAAAGTGGGACTTCTTGCCTCCTAGCACATCGTTTGAGATAGTCTTCATAAATGTAGACCATCTCGGATAGATGCCATCAGCTAGGTAGTACCCCTCATTGTAGTGCCCATTGACCTCGAAGTTCACCGGAGGAGAATGACCTTCAACAAGCTTGGCAAACACAGGGGAGCACTACAGCACGTTGATGTCATTGTGAGTTCCTAACATACCAAAGAAGGAGTGCCAAATCCATAGGTCATGTGTGGCCACCGCCTCAAGTACCATGATGTCTACTACTCAACTTTATTCTTGTAGACACGTGTTGGGCCTCCAAGCGCAGAGTTCTGTAGGACAGTAGAAATTTTCCTTCAAGTGGATGACCTAAGGTTTATCAATCCATGGGAGGCGCAGGATGAAGATGGTCTCTCTCAAACAACCCTGCAACCAAATAATAAAAAGCCTCTTGTGCCCTCAACACACCAAATACAATGGTAATTTCTATAGGTGCACTAGTTTGGCGAAGATATGGTGATACAAGTGTAATATGGATGGTAGAAATATATTTTTATAATCTTAATAATTAAAAATAGTAAGGTAGCAAATAGTAAATGGGCATAAAACGGTATTGCAATGCTTGAAAATGAGGCCTAGGGTCCATACTTTCGCTAGTGCAATCTCTCAACAGTGCTAATATAATTGGATCATATAACCACCCCTCAAAGTTTGATGAAGAATCACTCCAAAGTTCCTATCTAGCGGAGAACATAAGAAGAAATTGTTTCTAGGGTACGAAACCACCTCGAAGCTATTCGTTCTGATCGATCTATCCAAGAGATCGTACTAAAATAACACCAAATAATTTCAGATTCATAATATTCAATCCAACACAAAGAACCTCAAAGGGTGTCCCAAGATTTCTACCAGAGAAACAAAAGAAGAGAACGTGCATCAACCCCTATGCATAGATTACCCCAATGCACCGCGGGAATCCGTGAGTTGAATGCCAAAACACATATCAAGTGAATCAATATGATACCCCATTGTCACCACGAGTATTCATATGCAAGACATATATCAAGTGCTCTCAAATCCATAAAAGTATTCAATCTGATAACAACGAAATCTCAAAGGGAAAAACTCAATTCATCACAACAAGATAGAGAGGGGAAAACACCATATGATCCGACTATATTAACAAAGCCCGCTATACATCAAGATCGTGACATCTTAAGAACAAGAGAGAGAGAGGGGGGAGAGAGATTAAACACATAGCTACTGGTACAAACCCTCAGCCCCGAGGGTGGACTACTCCCTCCTCATCGTGGTGGCTGCCGGGATGATGAAGATGGCCACCGGAGATGATTCCCCCCTCCAGCAGGGTGTCAGAACGGGGTCTAGATTGGTTTTCGGTGGCTATAGAGGCCTGCGGCGGCGCAACTTTTGATCTAGGGTTATTTCTGATGGTTTCTATATTTATAGGATTTTTTGGTGCCGGTTTCACGCGAAGATGGGCCTCGAGGTGAGCACAACCCATCGGGGCAATCCAGGCCCACCAGGCGCGTCCTGGTGGGTTGTGCCCTCCTCGTTGCTCTCCTGGCCCTCCCACGAAGCTTCGGGGGTCTCTTTTGTTTCAAAAAAAAGTCGTCAAAAAGTTTCAGCTCATTTGGAGAACTTTCAATTCTGCACAAAAAACAACACCACGGTAGTTCTGCTGAAAACATCATCAGTCCGGGTTAGTTCCATGCAAATCATACCAAAACCATATAAAATTGTTGTAAACATGGCATGACTTCATAAATTATAGATACGTTGGAGATGTATCATACCACACTGCAACCGCCTTTGGCGCCTTTGTACATCCCCTGCCAAGCAAATGGGCAGTTCTTCCATTTCCAATGCATGTAGTTGTAGGATCGAAAGTATGTCTAGAGGGGGGTGATTAGACTACTTGAGCAAATAAAACTTATCCTTTTCCCAACTTTAGTTCTTGGAAGATTTTAGCAACTTTGGACAAGTCAAGCAATCTTAACACAATTCAAGCAAGCATGCAAAGAGTATATGAGGAGCGGAAAGTAAAGCATGCAACTTGCAAGAATGTAAAGGGAGGGGTTTGGAGGATTCAAACGCAATAGGAGACACGGATGTTTTTGTCGTGGTTTCGATAGGTGGTGCTATCGTACATCCACGTTGATGGAGACTTCAACCCACGAAGGGTAACGACTGCGCGAGTCCACGGAGGGCTCCACCCACGAAGGGTCCATGAAGAAGCAACCTTGTCTATCCCACCATGGCCATCACCCACGAAGGACTTGCCTCACTAGCGGTAGATCTTCACGAAGTAGGCGATCTCCTTGCCCTTACAAACTCCTTGGTTCAACTCCACAATCTTGTCGGAGGCTCCCAAGTGACACCTAGCCAATCTAGGAGACGCCACTCTCCAAGAAGTAACAAATGGTGTGTTGATGATGAACTCCTTGCTCTTGTGCTTCAAATGATAGTCTCCCCAACACTCAACTCTCTCTCACAGGATATGAATTTGGTGGAAAGAGGATTTGAGTGGAAAGCAACTTGGGGAATGCTAGAGATCAAGTTTCATATGGTAAGAATGGAATATCTTGGCCTCAACACAAGTGTAGGTGGTTCTTTCTCAGAAAAAGTAAGTTGGAAGTGTAGGTTTGTTCTGATAGCTCTCACCACGAATGAAGAGGTGGCGGAGGGGTATATATAGCCTCCACACAAAATCTAACCATTACACACAACTTGCCAATCTCGGTGGGACCGAATTGATAAACTCGGTCGGACCGATTCAGCAAAGCTAGTGACTGTTAGGATTTTCGGTGGGACCGACATGCAACTCGGTAGGAACGAGTTGGTTAGGGCCAGGGCATAACATAATCTCAGTGAGACCGATTACACAAACTCGGTGAGACCGATTTTGGTAATAAGTTAACCAGAGAGTTGGTCAGGTAAACTCGGTGGGACTGATTCGCTCATTTCGGTGAGACGAAAATGTTACAAAAGGGAAACAGAGAGTTTACATTGCAATCTCGGTGGGACCGATCGCTCATATCGGTGGGACCGAAACGTTACTAAGGGAAACAGAGAGATTACAATCCCATCTCGGTGAGACCGAGATCCCTATCGGTGAGACAGATTTGCCTAGGGTTTGTGGCATTGGCTATAACATCTGAACTCGGTGGCGCTGGATAGAAAGAATTGGTGGGGATGAGTTTGACTTTTGGTTTAGGTCATATGTGGATGTGAGAAAGTAGTTGAGGGTTTTGGAGCATATCACTAAGCATTTCGAGCAAGAGCCTCATTAAGCAACACCTCATCCCTCCTTGATAGTATTGGATTTTCCTATAGACTCAATGTGATCTTGGATCACTAAAATAGAAAATGTAGAGTGAGGGAGTCCTGGATTAGGGGGTGTCCGGATAGCTAGACTATACCTTCGATCGGACTCCTGGACTATGAAGATACAAGATTGAAGACTTCGTCCCGCGTCCGGAAGGGACTTTCCTCAGCGTGGAAGGCAAGCTTGGCGATACGGATATGTAGATCTCCTACCATTGTAACCGACTCTGTGTAACCCTAGTCCTCTCCGGTGTCTATATAAACCGGAGGGTTTTAGTCCGTAGGACGAACAACAATCATACCATAGGCTAGCTTCTAGGGTTTAGCCTCCTTGATCTCGTGGTAGATCTACTCTTGTACTACCCATATCATCAATATTAATCAAGTAGGAGTAGGGTTTTACCTCCATCGAGAGGGCCCGAACCTGGGTAAAAACATCGTGTCCCTTGTCTCCTGCTACCATCCGCCTAGACACACAGTTCGGGACCCCCTACCTGAGATCCGCCGGTTTTGACACCGACATTGGTGCTTTCATTGAGAGTTCCTCTGTGTCGTCACTTTTAGGCCCGATGGCTTCTCCGATCATCTACAGCGATGCAATCCAGGGTGAGACCTTTCTCCCCGGACAGATCTTCGTATTCGGCAGCTTTGCACTGCGGGCCAATTCGCTTGGTCATCTCGAGCAGATCGAAAGCTACGCCCCTGGCCATCAGGTCAGATTTGGAAGTTTGAGCTACACGGCCGACCTCCGCGGAGACTTGATCTTCGACGGATTCGAGCCGCAGCCAAGCGCACCGCACTGTCACGATGGGCATGATCTAGCTCTGCCGCCGAACAGTGCCCTGGAGGCCGCACCCGCATCAGCTCTGACCCTTAATTCGGAGCCAATTGCGCCAATCGAGGATGGGTGGTTGGACACCGCCTCGGGGGCTGCAATCTCTACGGCGATCGAGCCGAACACCAGCCCTATTCTCTGCGAAGCCCGTGACTCCAAGGAGCCGGACTCCTCTCCAGACTCCGAGCCCTCCGCGCCCCTACCGATCGAACCCAATTGGGCGCCGATCATGGAGTTCACCGCCGCAGACATCTTTCAGCACTCGCCCTTCGGCGATATTCTAAATTCACTAAAGTCTCTCTCTTTATCAGGAGAGCCCTGGCCGGACTATGGTCAGCAAGGTTGGGATGCGGATGATGAAGAAATTCAAAGCCCACCCACCATCCACTTCGTAGCCACTATCGATGATTTAACCGACATGCTCGACTTCGACTCCGAAGACATCGACTGTATGGACGCTGATGCAGGAGACGATCAAGAACCAGCGCCTATAGGGCACTAGAAAGCCTCCTCGTCGTAGGATATATACATGGTAGACACCCCAAAAAAGGCAATGATGATGGAACAGCGGAGGATGACCCCTCCAAGAAGCAGCCTAAGCGCCGGCGTCAGCGGCGCCGCTCTAAATCCCGCCAAAGCAAAAACGGTGATTCTGGCACGAGAGATAATAACACCCCGGACAGTGCCGAAGACAACCACCTCCAGCAAGATTCAGCACAGGAGGATGGAGAAGCCAGCCCTCATGAGAGAGCGGCAGACAGAGAGGTCGAGGACGATAATTATATGCCTCCCTCCGAAGACGAGGCAAGCCTCGACGATGACGAATTTGTCGTGCCGGAGGATCCCGTCGAACAAGAGCATTTCAAACGCAGGCTTATGGCCACGGCGAGCAGCCTTAAGAAAAAACAGCAACAACTTAGAGCTGATCAAGATTTGCTAGCTGACAGATGGACTGAAGTCCTTGCGGCCGAAGATTATGAACTCGAACGCCCCTCCAAGAGCTACCCAAAGCGCAGGTTTATACCCCAGTTAGAGGAGGAAGCACCTAAACCTAGATCACCAGCGCATGATGCGGCCGACCGGCCACCCCGTGGCCGCGATAGAGAGGCCTCTCGGCCCTCCACTCAAGCCGCACCCCGGCACTGCTCAAAAAATACCAAGGCACGGGAAAATGCGCCAGATCTGCGAGATATATTGGAGGACAAGGCAAGGCAAACAAGATCGATCTACGGATCACGTGGGCACCCCACGGCACGAGACGGTAATCGTCACTCTGGATACAATAAATCCGGCCGGGCCGAACACAGTAGACAAAGCTCGTTTGAGTTGCGTCGTGATATAGCCCAATACAGAGGCGCCGCACACCCACTATGCTTCACAGAGGAAGTAATGGATCATCAAATCCCCGAGGGTTTCAAACCCGTGAACATCGAATCATATGATGGCACAACAGATCCTGCGGTATGGATCGAGGACTATCTCCTTCATATCCACATGGCCCGCGGTGATGACCTACACGCCATCAAATACCTCCCACTCAAGCTTAAAGGACCAGCTCGGCATTGGCTTAACAGCTTGCTAGCAGAATCAATTGGTTTTTGGGAGGACCTAGAAACCGCGTTCCTCGACAATTTCTAGGGCACTTATGTGCGACCACCAGACGCCGACGACCTTAGCCACATAATTCAGCAGCCAGAGGAATCGGCCAGACAATTCTGGACACGGTTCCTAACCAAGAAAAATCAAATCGTCGACTGTCCGGACGCAGAGGCCCTAGCAGCCTTCAAGCATAACATCCGCGACGAGTGGCTTGCACGGCACCTAGGACAGGAAAAGCCGAAATCTATGGCAGCCCTCACGACACTTATGACCCGCTTTTGCGCGGGAGAAGACAGCTGGCTAGCTCGCAGCAATAACATGACCAAGAGCCCTGGTAATTCGGATACCAAGGACAGAAGTGGCAGGTCACGTCGCAACAAGCAAAAGCGCCACATTAACGGCGACAATGCTGAGGATACGACAGTTAATGCTGGATTCAGAGGCTCTAAACCCGGTCAGCGGAAAAAGCCATTCAAAAGAAATACTCCGGGCCCATCCAGTTTGGACCGAATACTCGACCGCTCATGCCAGATACATCGCACCCCCGAAAAACCAGCCAATCACACCAACAGGGATTGTTGGGTGTTCAAGCAGGCAGGCAAGTTAAATGCCGAAAGCAGAGACAAGGGGCTGCATAGCGATGACGAGGAGGAGCCATGGCCACCAAACAATAGTGTACAGAAAGGTTTTCCCTCACAAGTGCGGATGGTAAACATGATATACGCAACCCACGTCCCCAAGAGGGAGCGGAAGCATGCGCTAAGGGACGTATACGCGATGGAGCCAGTCGCCCCAAAGTTCAACCCATGGTCTTCCTGCCCGATCACTTTTGATCGAAGGGACCACCCCACTAGAATCCGTCATGGCGGATTCGCCGCATTGGTTCTAGACCCAATTATTGACGGATTTCACCTCACTAGAGTCCTTATGGACGGCGGTAGCAGCCTGAACCTGCTTTACCAGGATACAGTGCGGAAAATGGGCATCGATCCCTCGAGGATTAAAACCACTAAAATGACCTTTAAAGGCGTCATACCAGGTGTAGAGGCCAACTGTACAGGCTCAGTTACACTTGAAGTGGTCTTCGGATCTCCGGATAATTTTCGAAGCGAGGAGTTAATCTTCGACATAGTCTCGTTCCGCAGTGGCTATCACGCACTGCTCGGGCGAACCGCATTTGCCCAGTTCAATGCGGTACCGCACTACGCATACCTCAAGCTCAAGATGCCAGGCCCTCGAGGAGTCATCACGGTCAATGGAAACACCGAACTCTCTCTCCGAACGGAGGAGCATAGGGTGGCTATCGCAGTGGAAGTACAAAACAGCCTCTCAAGGCAATTCTCTAGTCCGGCCATTAAACGTCTGGACACCATCAAGCGCGCCCGGAGTAACCTACAACAAGACCGCCTGGCACGTTCCGAGCAAGCGTAGCAATGTGGCCCCAACCCCAGCCCTCGCGAACTTGCGAAACCAGTGTTGCGCGTACATAACTACGCTCTGGAAATACCATGGGCAAAGGGGAAGGGGCACCATCACGGCACGCCCGAAACACGGTTTAAACCGCACTAGGGGCTGCCGACTTCTTCATTTTCTCTTATTTTCAGGACTCCATTCTTTGGAAGGCTTGTCCAGCAATACAATTGTCGCACAAATGATACAACCAGGGAAGCAGAAAGCTACGCCGCACTATGGAACTCTAAGGTGGTCTCTATAACGAGCAGTATACCTGTTTCACATACCATTCCGCAGCTCGCCCCTGGAAAGGACATGTTAAATAGTCCCATCTTTTGCTTATTGCACTATTTGTATCGTTCTGCTTTGATCGCAGTTTTTTAAAATAAACAATGCATAGCTTCCGTCTATTGTTGCATTACTCTTTTTTACGAATATATGTTCATTAATGACATGTTGCACCCGTACACTTTGGTACGGCCAATACGCCAGGGGCTTAAGTACCCCACAATACGGTGTGAGAAGTCCGAACACTTTCACAAGTGCGGCACCCCGAACTTATAGCATTATATGCATTGGCTCCGAATCATGTCTTGGGTCAATAGTTGGGTTTGCCCGGCTCCTATGTTTTGGTACCTTATGTTCCGTTATATCGGCTAAGGTAGCACTAGGAGAACTACTGCGATTGTGCCCCAGTTGAGCTGGGCTAAGCACCTCAGTAGAGAGAGCTAAAACTGACCGTCATGATGAGGCGAGAGCTGGTCGCTATTCGAGAGGTTTTCGAGTCCCTAAAGACTTATGCCGCTTAGAGCGAGGAGTCGGCTTTGTCCGGCCTAGGCGTGGATAGCGCCCCGAACTCGGTCTTCCGAACACTAGGGGCTTCGCCGAAATTTAAAATTATAGTATTCTATGGCTAAGTGAGAGTGTTCAAGCATTATAGTCCGATTGCCTTGTTCGTTGTGTTGAGCGCCTCCCTCGAAGGACCCAAGAATGGGAAAAAGAGCGCTCATGTTTATCCCGAACACCCTAGCACTCGTGGCATGGGGGCAGAAGCCGACGACTCGCCATATCTCAAATTTGATAAACGGCCGCACAGAAGGTAATATTTTAAATTCAAAAGCGTTGCTTAGCGCCTATGAACAAGTTTTCAGCGTACAAGATCACAAATGCGAGTTTACTCAAAAATTACATCTTTGGAGCATTCATACGCTATAAGGCGGGCACCCTTCAGGACACCCTCAAAATACGCTTCCGGGACGCGATGCTCCTTGCCCGGCGGCGGCCCGTCCTTCACCAGCTTCTCCGCATCCATCTTGCCCCAGTGCACTTTAGCACGGGCAAGCGCCCTACGGGCACCTTCGATGCAGACGGAGCGCTTGATTACTTCAAGCCGTGGACAGGCATAAACCAGCCGCCTCACCAGCCCAAAGTAGCTCCCAGGCAGAGCCTCTCCAGGCCAAAGCCGAACTATGAGGCCCTTTATGGCCTGTTCGGCCACCTTGTGGAGCTCGACCATTTGCTTCAGCTGGTCGCTCAAAGGCACTAGGTGTCCGGCCTCAGCATACTGAGACCAGAACACCTTCTCCGTCGAGCTCCCCTCCTCGGCTCGGTAGTAAGCGCCGGCATCAGACGCACTGCGGGGAAAATCTGCGAATGCTCCTTGAGAGCTCCAGACTCGGGTAAGTAACAAGTAATTCACTTTCACGTGCTTGCTTTGCATAATGAATGCCTTACCCACCGCTATCTTCTTCATCGCTTCAATTTCTTGGAGGGCTTTCTGGGCTTCGGCCTTGGCAGACTTCGCGCTTTCGAGGGCTGCCGCAAGCTCGGACGCTTGCGTCTTTGAGTCAAGCTCCAAACTCTCGTGTTTTTTCACGAGAGCCTGGAGCTCTTTCTACACCTCCTCCACCCGCGCCTCCTGCTTCCCTCTCTCTGTGCGCTCCACGGCTGCTCTGTTTTTGGCCTCGGACAGCGCTTTCTTAAGGGTTGCCACCTCGGTCGTGGCCCCTATAATAGCACGTTGATCCTGTCATTTTTTGCAACCACATCTTCTCTATATACTTGCGCAAGGTATTACTTACCTTCCTTCTCCTCGAGTTGCCTCTTGGCATGGCCGAGCTCATTCTCGGACCGAGCGAGGTTTTGCTTCAGCGTATCCACCTCCGCAGTCAGTGCGGCGGAGGCCAGCAGCGAAGCCTGCATACACATATTGACTTGATTATGTTAGACTCCTGCGAATGTTATTAGATCCTCTATTCGGCTTTTCTTTCCGAACGTCGAATAGGGCATCAGGGGCTACTGTCTATGCGGTAATATTTTTACATATTCTTTACTTACCTCAAAGCCTGTTAGAAGGCTGGCACAGGCTTCAGTCAGTCCGCTCTTGGCGGACTGAACCTTCTGGATCACCGCACTCATAATAGTGCGGTGCTCCTCATCGATGGAGGCGCCGTTAAGCACCTCCAGCAAATTGTCCGGTGCCTCCGGTTGGACGGAGGTCACCGGCTCGGTAGGCTTGCTCCTCTTGGAAGGAGGCTGCCTACAGGAGTCTGGAACCGTTGAAGGTTCCGGCGCGGTGTCCGTCTCAAGGCTGGACTCGGAGCCCTTGGGGTTTTATCCCCTTTGCGCCTGGAGTCCGGGAGGTCGCCTTGCAGTGCCTCCAGGACCACCTCCTCCTAGCTTGGAACCTGTTGGGACAGCACCTCGGCGTCGTCCGTAGGGTGGGGGGAGGTAGCGGGCGGAAGTGAATTCACGTCCGAAGAATCCAGGGAGCCGCTCGACGACTCGTCGAGCCCAGCCTTGGGTGGACTGCATAGTCATATTCGGCATAAGGAGTTGTGCAAGAAAGGAACACTATGAATTGCTCTGGTGTCCGAATACTTACGATCTCGCCAGGGGCTTGGCCCTGTGTGGCCACTCCTCTTCGCCGTCGTCAGCGTTGGTGGAGTAGTCCGGAGGAAGGGTCTTCCCCTTCTTGGACCCTTCGGCCTCCCCAGTTGGGGCGGCCTTCCTTTTCTTCCCTCCCCCTGCTGGAGGGGGAGAGGTCTCTTCTTCCTCCTCCTCGTCTTCACGGGAGGAGTGCGTCTTGGAGTCGTCGGATGATGAATCCGACACCTCCAGGCGCCGGACACTCTTTCGAGTCCCCGTGGCCGTCTTCTTGGCCTTCTTCTCCCCCTGCTGGGCCTTCGGGCAAAGGAGCCGGACAGTTGATCTGTCCGGACGTCTCCTACCAATCCTGTCAAAGGTAAGGGAGCTTAGATCCTGCATGGAGTCAAACTATGAAAAACTAATACCCTATAAAAGGTAAAAATAGCTTACCGCACTAGCGTGACGTTGCGTGCTGAATCCGCGATCCTCGGTAGCGGATGCGGGGGCCTCGGCGCCCTTGAAAAGCACCTTCCAGGCATCTTCGTACGTCGTGTCGAAGAGCCTGCTCAGAGTACGGTGCTGCGCCGGGTCGAACTCCCACAGGTTGAAAGCCCATTGTTGACACGGGAGGATCCAGCGGATGAGCATAACCTGGACTACGTTGACAAGTTTGAGCTTCTTGTCCACCAGGGTTTGGACGCATGTTTGGAGTCCGGTCAGCTCTCCTTTTTTACCCCACGACAGGCCCGTCTCTTTCCAGGAGGTGAGCCGCGTAGGGGGTCCGGATCGGAACTCGGGGGCTGTGACCCATTCAGGGTCGCGCGGCTCGGTGATGTAAAACCACCCCGATTGCCACCCCTTTAGGGTCTCCACGTAGGAGCCCTCGAGCCATAGGACGTTGGGCATCTTTCCCACCATGGCGCCTCCGCATTCCGCCTGGTTGCCGCGCACCACCTTTCGCTTGACATTGAAAGTCTTGAGCCATAGGCCGAAATGGGGACGGATGCAAAGGAAAGCCTCGCACACGACGATAAACGCCGAGATTTTGAGGAGAAAGTTCGGGGCCAGATCGTGGAAATCCAGGCCATAGTAGAACATGAGCCCCCGGACAAATGGGTGGAGAGGGAAGCCCAGTCCGCGGAGGAAATGGAGGAGGAACACCACCCTCTCATGGGGCCTAGGGGTGGGGATGAGCTGCCCCTCTTCGGGAAGCCGGTGCGCAATGTCGTTAGACAAGTATCCGGCCTTCCTTAGTTTTTTGATGTGTCCCTCCGTGACGGAGGAGACCATCCACTTGCCTCCCGCTCCAGACATGGCTGGAGAAGGTTGAGGTGGGGTGTGCGGACTTGGGCGCTGGAGCTCGAGTGCGCAGAAATGGATAGGCAAAGGAGGAAGAAGGCGTGGATAAAAAGGTGGATCCCTATCCCCTTATATGGGCGGACGCGACTATGCGTCCCCACCAGCCTAGTAAAACTCGCTTATCTCCCAAGCGCCGTAATCAATGGCGCGGTTGGGTTACCCACGCCCATATTGATGAGAATCCCGGAATAAGGGGACACGATCTCTGCTTTGACAAGACGTGCCAAGGAAACCGCCTCGCTAAACGCGCTGAGGTGGGACAGTAAAACGATTCGAATAAAGACTTGGCCGTGGTGTGATGTCATGCTACGGAATACGTCAGCAGATTAGATTTGTGTAAATATTATTCTCTCTATGGCAATATGTGGAAACTTATTTTGCAGAGTCGGACACTACCTTTGTGTTCAAAATCTTCTATGAAGTACTTGGAGGAGGAACCCACCTTGCAATGCCGAAGACAATCTGCGCGCCGGACTCATCGTCATTGAAGCCTGGTTCAGGGGCTACTGAGGGAGTCCTGGATTAGGGGGTGTCCGGATGGCCGGACTATACCTTCGGCCGGACTCCTGGACTATGAAGATACAAGATTGAAGACTTCGTCCCGTGTCCGGAAGGGACTTTCCTTCGCGTGGAAGGCAAGCTTGGCGATACGGATATGTAGATCTCCTACCATTGTAACCGACTCTGTGTAACCCTAGCCCTCTCCGGTGTCTATATAAACCGGAGGATTTTAGTCCGTAGGACGAACAACAATCATACCATAGGCTAGCTTCTAGGGTTTAGCCTCCTTGATCTCGTGGTAGATCTACTCTTGTACTACCCATATCATCAATATTAATCAAGCAGGAGTAGGGTTTTACCTCCATCGAGAGGGACCGAACCTGGGTAAAAACATCGTGTCCCTTGTCTCCTGTTACCATCCGCCTAGATGCACAGTTCGGGACCCCCTACCCGAGATCCGCCGGTTTTGACACCGACATAGAGTCTTGAGCTTTGAGCTTAAGCCAATCCTTTTGTCCTTAGCATTTTGAGGGGTCCACTTTTCTCATCCATGCGATGCCAATCATTGAGCTTTCCTGAGATATTAATCTTGAAATAGCATTAGCTCAATGAGCTATATGTTGTTAGGAATTACCAAAACCACCTATGGATAGTTGCACTTTCAATCTCCCCCGTTTTGGTAATTGATGAAAACATATAGATCAAAGCTTCGACAAATGATAATAAGAGTGAAAAACACTATCGCTTTGAGAAGTATGTGAAAAGCAAGAGCTCCCCCTAAATGTGTGCATAGTTTAAGATTTGCTTTGAACTGCAAATGCACAATGAGTTAGGATCATGGGTTACTCTTCCATGTCACATACATCTTGGTGGAGCGCTCAAAGTGATAATAATTAAATACATGCACTCATCACCAAGCAAAGTGAATGATCATATGGGGATATAAAAAGATAATGTCATCCAACAAGCATTAAGGTAGCATATGATCAAACACATGATCATCCAAGTATCACGCAAAAGCATAAAGTATCTCAAACAAGCAAATAACAAAGTTCAACCACCAAACAATAAGAGAGAACAAAGAGCAACACTCTCTCTCGAAGCCTATGATCTATACATTTCTCCCCCTTTGGCAACAAGTTACCAAAAAGTTCATAAAAATGCATAGTGCTAGATCAACTCTCAGGCTTGATCTTCAGGTGGTGGTGTAGATAAAACTCCAAGGACGAATGCATCAGTTGATGTAGATGGAGCTGGTGGAGTGGGCACTGGAGCTGGTGGCACTGAAGCTGTAGCTGGTGCAGATGAAGTTGCTCTGGTGTCTGTAACAAACACTGCAGCAGATCTCTGTCCTCTGGGCACTCTAGCAAAAGCATCAGTGGTAGACTTGCCCTTCTTCTCCTGCACTTCATCCTGAAGTTGCTCAACGACTAACTGGATCTCAGTGACCTTCACATCTAAATCATAGAACTTTTGCTCCATGATCCTGTCCAAGCTCTCCTGGTTTTGAGTCAGGGTGACCAATCCCTTCTCAATCCTCAGATCGGAGGCAATCAAGTATCCAAGATGATCTTGCTTGCTCTTTAGAAGATACTGAGATGCCTCATCAATGGTTGGCATCTTTGCAGCCTTTTCAGTCCTTGCCTTCTCCCTCTTTGCTTGTGCTTGCACAGAAGATGGTTAATTCTCATCCATCACCACAGTGTTGTCCTCAAAGTCTGGGTAGATGGGCATGTGTTCCTTGTCCAAGAGATATGTGCTAGTGCCCATCTTGGAGTTGATTAGCTCCTGGATCTGTGGGGCATACCCACAACTTCTATTCTGATCTGCAGCCGTTCTCTTTATGGTTTCCACAATTAGGCTCATGACTTTGAACTTTTGAGTCACATCAAATATGTGAAGCAGGTTAATTGCATGGCCTCTAATCATTTTGTGATCACCTGACTTTGGCAAGAGAGTGTGCCTGAGGATCCAGTTGATTGTTGGCAAACCTGACAGAAGGTAATGTACTAATCCAAACTTGTGTGTCTCAAGAGCAGCATCTGGGATCTCTTTGTACATACGTGCCATGGTGTTGTGATCCTTCTTCTTCTTGGCATAGACATCCAAGTCATCTTCATTCTCCTCGGGATCATTGATCAATTTTGCCCATTCTTCAACCGTTCACTGGTAGCTAGTACCTTCAGACATCCAGACAATCCTTCCATCTGGGTAGAAATGAGCTGTGGAGTAGAACTGCATAATAAGCTCATCATTCCACTTTGTGAGCTTCTGAGCCACAAACTCATCAACTCCACATGCCTTGAAGCTGTCATATACACCAGGGAAGTGATCCTCATTTTCCTCAATGAATTTCCAATCAACCCATCTCATGTCACACACTATGGGCTTCTTGTCAAGTAAAATAGTCTCATAGAAGTCCTGTTGTTCCTTTATATGGAACCTGTAGTCCACAGCAGTCCTTCTCCTGGTGGCATACGGATCAGACTCTCTCCATAGCCTTAATCCTGAATCCTTCCTGATTTTCATATTCTCTGCAACTGGGTGTGCATCATTCTGATCTGGAATTTTGGGCTTCAACTTTCTCAGAACAGCAGAATCATCTTCTTCTTCAGCAGCTTGAGGCACTAGGGCCTTGTTCTTCTCCTTAGCAGGGATGTTCCTGGTGCTCCTCTTGGGTTTTGGCTTTGGAGCTGGAGCAGCAGTCTTAGGAGCAGTTTTGGGCTTAGATGGAGCAACCCCTGCCCTTATAGCATCTCCCATAAGCTTTCGAGCTTTGGGTGCTGGTGCTGCATCCTCTTCCTCTTCCTCTTCTTCAGTTGATGATCTGCCAAGCACTCTGGCAGTGGTCTTCTTGACCCTTTTCTTCCTTTTCTTCTCTGCCACAACCTGTTCTTTGGGTGGAGATCCCAAAGTCTCTTGAGTGGATGTTCTGGCCTTTGACATGGGAAGTCTCTTGGCAGGAACCTTTTGCTTCATTCCTGGCTTAGTGGCAGCAGTTGTGCCATATTCCTTTTTCAGGACTTTCCTCTTTGAGGTGGCCTCTTCATCAACAGCCACATAGTCCTCATCCTCAGAATCTGAGGTTCTCTTCTTTCTGGTCCTGGTGGCTGCCTTAGGCAAGTTGCTAGGTGTACCCCCGCTTCCCTCATCAAAGCTGCTAGAGGGACTAGTGCCCTCACTCATGTTAACTTGCTCCTTAGACTTGTTCTGACTGTCACTCTGATCTGATATGATGCAAACACTGACAGCAGACCCTGTGAATAGATTATAGATGAGGTAGATTGGATGAGCATCAAAAAGTACAGAGGTTTTTGCAAAAGAATGAGTCAAAAACTTAGTTTTAGTTTTCCATAGAAAGCATTTCGGATCTACCGATTTGAAAAGTCAGTGATACTGAAGCAGCTTTTGGAACCTAAACTAGTGAACTCGGTCAGACCGAGTCATAGTTCGGTGGCACCGAGACTGCTAGGGTTTCACAAAGTATTGAACTCGGTCACACCGATTTGCAATTCTCGGTCAGACCGAGAATCACATGTGCAATGGCCTTAGCCAAATTGGTGGAACCGATTTCAACAACTCGGTTGGTTCGAGATGATTTAGGCGGAAACCTAACACTAAATTTTCAATCCACGACTAAACTACAGAGTGATTTCGCTGGATTGAGTGATCTCAATCGTGACAAGATACATGGCAAAACAATGTGCTAGGAATCGGAGGGGGATTAGCACAAGGATCAAGTCCATACCCTAAGTGCAGCGATGGACCTGCTACGGCGGCAATGGTGGAGACGATTCCCGTTGACGGAGGCGGAGACCAGTGGCGGGAGGCAGCTGGCGATGAGGAGGACGATCTGGAGACCCAAGGAGGCAGAGCAGGCTGAGCACGGGCGAAGGGGTTCGTACAATTTTCCAAATTTTGGCCCCGGGGATATATATAGCCTGACCCTGTCGGTGTGACTGAGTGGAACAACTCGGTGGCACCGAGATGCATAACTGCAAGCAGTTACTGCAACTCGGTGTGACCAGAAAGTTCAAATCGGTTGCACCGAGATTGAAAAGCTAGATCGACATAGTGATCTCGGTATGACCGAAATGGATGAATCGGTCAGACCGAAACGCACAAAGAAGTTTTGGAATTTCCGAGTGCTCCTCACACAGAGTGGTTCGAATCTGACTTGATCAAACATTGTGATGTAGCATGAATAGAGTTTGAGACAAGAAAAGCATAGATAGCTAGAGAAGGTTCTTAGGCATTCTTGTCCATCCACTTGGCAAAAGAAAAAGGAACCAAACAATCAAAACAACAAGTGGATGTCCTCAAATGAGTAAACTATGCAACCAACATGCTCACACAATAAAATGGCAAATGAAATATGTGGAAAAGCATGCACAACCAATCCTAGCATCTATCAAGCAATTGGCGATGACTAGGTCATCTATATATGAGTATATTGACTTAGGAGTCAAATGAGAACATTTGATCATAGGTCATACTCATCATTTAAGCACAAGTGGGGTTACCACTTTTACATAAAGAGTTGTTGTGTTCACACCATTAGAGTTGCTTTAGCTCAATTCTTAGAGTAAAGCTCCCCCTAGATGTGAGATCCCCCCTAAGAGGGATGAACTAAACTTGGGTTTTGTCGATGATGACTTCATGTAGGTGTTGAAGATGTGGATGCTCAATGTTGATGTAGATCATTTGGAGCAGTCCTTTGGAGTGAGTTGCACTTCCAATACCTACACGGGTTAGTCCCACAAGGAACAAACAAGGATATCCATAGACATAGTGTCGTGGAATTGTCACGGCAGATGTCCTTAGTGTCAGGACTTAGTCGCGAGGCCAATGCATCTATGTGGTAGCTTGAGAGGGGTTGAGCGGGATGAGAGACGCGATGTTTTACCCAGGTTCGGCCCCTCACGGTGGAGGTAAAAGCCTACATCCTGCTTCATTGATATTGATGATGATGATCACGGTTACAAGAGTGCTTTAACTTGAGAGCTATTGTCTAAACCTAACTTGTCCGACTTGTGGAACTTGTGAATCTTGTCCCCTTTTGGGGAGCCCTGCCCCTCCTTATATATGTTGAAGGGGCGGTTTACATGTGGAGTCCTATTAGGATTAGGACTAGTCTATCTCTAATACAAACCGGATACAAGTCCAGGTCTTAGCTCCTTGTAAGATAATGTTCGTCATGCCTTTCCTCTTAAACCGGCCCATCGTTAAACGTGAACCGACCTTCTGGGCTTTGGGCCTTGTCATCCGTCGATCCCGCACGCCGGATCACCAGTGAGTCATAATGACCAAGGTGGGTTGCTTGTAAACCGCCAGGTCAGGGTGGGTCGCTAGTAACTCGCCAAGTGTCAGCGGGGTCTTCAGATAAACCGCCAAGTTCGGCCGGGTTAACTTCTGGCCGGTTTACACCGCGGGGTATATCCCCGACATTAGCCCCCAAGTTTAGCTTGGATTTATTCATGGTAAACTTATGCTGCAAAATAAACACAAGAACAAATTTGACAGGTTATGCTCCGGGTTAAGAATTTTTATAAACCGGTACCTGATCATCCTTAAGTCCTTGTTATTTCCTCCTTCTGAGAAATTCGGGTCAACAGACCAGCTTCATAATCAATTTGCCGACATTGGTTTGTCACCGAGAAATATTGTGAAGAATAATTCCTTTGACTCAGCTCCCAAAGCACCGGTTTAAGAAATATGGGTCTGAAAATACTTATCTGATATTCAGCCGGTTTGAAGATGTAAAACTTGCCGGTTTAATATTACCAAAATGGCCGGTTTATAAATATTGATGGCACCGGGTCATAATTGTTGTCGACACCGGGTCATGTAATTGATCTTCCTGATTTGCTCGAAACTAATAAAATGAAGATGTTCCTCCTTTATATGCATAATACCTGTAGCCCCCAAGTCTTAAGAGGAGAACATAGTGATAACTTAAGACTTGCTCCAATAAGTGTTTCAACCTTGAAGAAATCCGGTTTGTTCATCTCAAAACTGAATACTCCATATATGTAGCCCCCAAGTGCCGGGTTGTCATGCTTGCAGCAACCTGGGACTTGTAATTTCTTATAAAAACTTCAATCAGTGTAGCCCCCAAGGGCTGGGTCATTATGTAATAATTAGCAGGGACTTTATAAATATAATCATGTAGACTTGAGCAGTGATGTGTAGCCCCCAAGGGCCGGCTTAGTAAGATAATACTGAACCGGGACTTGATATATACTTCAATGAAAATAACATCTTATAATGTAGCTTCCATCGTAGGGCTTGAACCCACGTCCACAAGGTTAAGAGTTTTGTGCTTTACCAACTGAGCAATGAATCCTTCAATATTATGGACGAAAACTTGTGTACCTTGAATTGTTGACAGGAGCAATTGGTAGCCGCCAAGGGCCGGCTCATTATAATATGATGAGTCGGGTCTTCAATAAGACTAGTAAAAATGACTTTGCATTAGCCCCCAAGTGTCATGGTGCATGCTTGCAGCGACATGAGACTTGCCTGTAATCTCAATTTGAATAATGTAGCCCCCAAGTGCCGGGTTGTAAGCCTGCAACGACTCGGGACTATTCCTTTCATTGTAGAATAAACCATATCCATTGATAATGTAATAGCCATTGCGCTAAAGTGACTTTGAAAACCTTAATCATAATACTGGTTATTGATAACCATAATAAAATCCAGCCAGTTTGGCTATTTGAAGATTTGAATAATATAATCCAATGATTTATGAGCGCATGATTCCAATGACGCAATCCAAATATATACTGGCGACTTATAGTCAAAAGCCAGGCCGGTTTAACGAACACCGGATAATTTCTCATTATACACTGGCGACTTATTGTCTTAAAGCCAGGCCGGTTTAACAAACCTGTTTTTGCATACAACAAGTTTAAAGTGTCCTGGCGGTTTACCGCCGGACAGGTCATAATGCCCAACATATAACCCGGGTTTATAACCAAGGCTGCACTTAAGAATAATCAAATATGAAATATATCATACATGTGACATTGAATCACATTATTGGTTTTACCAGCTTTTTGTAGTAAGGGTGATAACCCAAATCTTGAGTACTGATAACTCCTTCCATATTGTGCCGGTTTATGATAAAACCGTGCCGGGCTGTGATAAACACCGGTTTACTCCATAAGAGGATGTTAACAACAAGGATCAAACCGGGCAAATAGTCTCCGGATTGACGTGAACTGTGTTCCGTCAATTGATTGGTTGAAAACTTTGTCGGTTTAAAAAAACGCAATAAAAAAGGAAAAAAGTATCTTGCAAAGAAAAGTGCGAAGCAAAAGCAATGAGAAAACTGTTTGCAAAAAAGGTTTATTTGAGCTGATCAAATGGCGTTACCATGGCCGAACACGACCAAGCTCCCGTTAAGTGTAACTATGGTTTTAGTCAGCCAGGTCCCCAAATGAAACCGTGGCATTTATGCCGACCAAGTGGCATGGCGATGGTTCGGGTTCGACCAAGCCCCCAAGTGATTCTGTGGCCTTAGGCCGATCAAGAGGCATGAGTGGTTCAGACGTGACCAAGTCCCCAAGTGATCTGGTGGCTCTCGCCTATCAAGAGGTATGGTATTGGTTCGGACACGACCAATCCTCCAAGTGATATAACACGATGCTTTTAGCAAAGCGAGCTCAAGGGATAAACCGGAAGCCGCTTTAGAACAACTCCGTGTAACCACACATGATGTAAAAGAACAGAGACCCCGCTTTATGAAGCAGAAGCCCCCATGTGATCAATAATATGTCAGGCCAGTAAGGCGGGATACCCATGTTTGAACCGCGCATCATGGCAGCAGGTCCTCTTCCGCAATTTTTAACTTTTGCAAGAGATAAATTCTTCTTGAACCAGGATCTTGAACCGGATATTGAGAGCTTCAAAGCTTTGTGGGAGATATCTTTCCCTTGAACCGGATTTTAAACCGGAATCTTCATTTTCAGCCGGAAATTTTCTGACGGCCCTTAAACTCGAACTTGCGAGAAGTTAATTCCTTTTTGAACCGGAAATTCTTAAACCGGATTTGAGAGCTTCAGAGCTTTGTCGGAGAACAAATTTCCCTTATACCGGATTGTAAACCGTAATCATTTTCTGATGACCAAAAACTTCTTCATTGAGCCGGGATTTTGTAACTGTCATATACTTCCTAATCCAGAAATCTTCTGACAGCACGATGTGAATCCGGGACCGGGTTATGTTTCCCTCCAACGTATTGGGGTTCTTGACTTCACTGAAAACCAGCAACGTTTGCTATGTCATATCATTGTAGCCCCCAAGTCTCAAGGTGACTCGAGGAGTTGGCTTGAGATTCTCCATATTTGACCGTGATATAAACCGGCATAACTTGTATATCATTGATGTTGACAGCACGATGTGAACCCACAGAAGGTTGAGGTGACTGCGGTGGGTTATAAATGATCCCGTATGAGCCGTGTCAGCAACTCGGCCAATGGTTCCTTCCAACTGGATCCTTGAAGTTTAACCAAACTGTAGTAGCGGCGACTTGTGTGCATGTCCATTGAACCATCCAGTGCAGACGACGGTTGATAATAATTTGCCTCCAATTTGTGGGAAGAAAGGCGGGCTTCCCAAGTAGTGACTTGCTCATAGTCCATAAACAGTTCATCCAGACAAGTGCAGCCCGGTATGTTGATGTAGATCAGGCCGCGAGAGACGGACGACAAAGACGACCGCAGCATCAGAGGCGGCTCAGACAGATAAGTCGGCCGTGGCATTGTACGCGCACGTGTATCCATCAAGCAGTATGGCCCAGGGGAATGCTAGTACAAAATTATGCTGACACGCGCTTCATGTCCGCGGTATAACAATACCCTTGTCATAAATAATTATCCTGCATCAAAATATTACAGGACAAAATAATTGTTTTTTGAATAAATTAATATATGTGATGAAAAACATTGACAAAATAGCACCTGATTTTTTGCCGGATAAGGCGGATATTGATGCCGGATAATGCACCGTAGTGCTTTGACTTTTCTCAAAGGAATTGATCTGATGTATACCGTTGAAAATGAGTAGCAGTACTAGCTCTCTTGTCTTTGATTGCCCAGCATGATTGAGATCTCCACGTGGGGAAACAATCCACCCCTTTTATTTTTTCTTAGTAAGTCCAAAGTAGCACATGGCAATTGGCATGGCGTGCTTAATAACTTTTTCCAAAGGTCCACGGAAGTTTGACTTGCATCGTAAACTCCTTTTTGGTCCTGGTACGTTATAACTCCGAAACTCAGGTCCCATGGACGAAATCCTTTGCACTCCCCCGGCTATGCGGACCCAGCGACGTACGGCACCGCTACAGGTGCGAGCTCCATTCTCACGATAGTCTTGGCCATTTACTGAACCAAGTAGCACTAGCACATGCTGCATGCCCAGCGTCAGAAGTGGCGATTCATCATCAGCAGCGTGAGGCGGCCGGGCGGTTTGGCGGCAAGCGACAGCGGAGGCGAGGCAAGCCCCGGAGGCGTTGGCTCAGCGACTCGAGTAGAAGCAGTCGGCAGCGGGTAGGAGGCCCGGCGGGACGCTGTGGCGGCAGCGTGAGACGGCGCAAGGTGTGGAACCGGCCGCGGTGAAGGCAAGGTTGTGGCCTAAAGGTGCGGCAGCGGGTCATGGCTGGTCGGGTCGATAGGGGTGAAGCCACAGCACAGAGCGACGGCTGAACCCGTGGCGGTTTACTGGTGATGAAGACGAGGGCGGCTCGAAGGACGCGCGGGCGAAACGAGGCAAGACCGCAGCGGTTTTGGAAACCGGTTCAGATCGGACAGGGACTCAGCCTCGGCAGAAGCGAGCACTGTGACGGCGACTCGAGAGCGAAGCTGGTCCGTGGCCGGTTTGTGGGGCGGCTGTGACGCACTGGTGCAACAGTGACTCGGCCGAGGCAGAGGCGGATTGAGGCCGCGATTGCTAGGGTGGACCGGCGAGGCATCGGAGACAGGTGGCTGGCTGCGCCCGTCGCCGTGGCCGCGGCCGCGGCGGCGCACCAGTGGAGGCCGTGCCCGCGTTCGCTTTTCCGGGTTGTAGACGGCTATGCTGACTCAAATCCGTGTCTTCCTCCAAGTAGTGTTCTTTCCTCTTATTCTTTCTCCTTTCTGAACCTAACCTGACGATGGCCGTTTTGAGATGGCTCACGACTGAAGGAAAATGGCGAGGCCGTGTTTGGGACGGCAGCAGGAAAAGCTGAGGCGACGGAGGCCGGGTGGCTCGATCGCGACGGGCCACAGCACAGGAGGCAGAGATCTGGGTCAACGTCCACAACCAGCTCCACTGCGGGGCGGTTCGACACGTTCCCACCGTGTGCACCGCAAGGCAGTAAATCGATCAGGCGGGATGCAGTGCGTCGAGTCGGCTCAGATCCGGGTTGTGGCTGCGTCCAAGTCCTTCCCTGGGTCAAGTTTGATTTGACCATAGTCTTCATGTGGAAACCATGATAACATGCCCGTGATTGTTTCCTTGGCGATTTGCGGTGGCTCTGTTGATCTCGGCGACTTGTGGCTACAAACGGGTCATAACTTTAATCTCTCTTGAATCCCGGATGAGTATCAAATCTGATTGTAATCCTTCTGTAATTATTCTTTTTCCAAAAAATTGCAAGCTTCTCAATCCCTTTAGAAATCCCTTCAAGAATTCAATACCACTGTGCGCAGGCCCCACGGTGGGCGCCAACTGTCGTGAAATTATCACGGCAGATGTTCTTAGTGTCAGGACTTAGTCGCGAGGCCAACGCATATATGTGGTAACTTGAGAGGGGTTGAGGGAGACGAGAGACGCGATGTTTTACCCAGGTTCAGCCCCTCACGGTGGAGGTAAAAGTCTACATCCTGCTTCATTGATATTGATGATGATGATCACGGTTACAAGAGTGCTCTAACTTGAGAGCTATTGTCTAAACCTAACTTGTCCGACTTGTGGAACTTGTGAATCTTGTCCCCTTTTGGGGAGCCCTGCCCCTCCTTATATATGTTGAAGGGGCGGTTTACATGTGAAGTCCTATTAGGATTAGGACTAGTCTATCTCTAATACAAACCGGATACAAGTCCAGGTCTTAGCTCCTTGTAAGATAATGTTCCTCATGTCTTTCCTCTTAAACCGGCCCACCGTTAAACGTGAACCGACCTTCTAGGCTTTGGGCCTTGTCATCCATCGATCCCGCACGCCGGATCACCAGTGAGTCATAATGACCAAGGTGGGTTGCTTGTAAACCGCCAGGTCAGGGCGGGTCGCTAGTAACTCGCCAAGTGTGAGCGAGGTCTTCAAATAAACCGCCAAGTTCGGCCGGGTTAACTTCCGGTCGGTTTACACCGCGGGGTATTGTTGGGGAACGTTGCAGAAAACAAAAATTTTCCTACTCGTTACACCAAGATCCATCTAGGAGTTCATCTAGCAACGAGTCATCAGATGCATCTACATACCTTTGTAGATCGCGTGCGGAAGCGTTCAAAGAACGGTGATGATGTAGTCGAACACGACGTGATCCAAATCACCGATGACCAAGCGCCGAACGGACGGCACCTCCGCGTTCAACACACGTACGGGACGGGAGACGTCTCCTCCTTCTTGATCCAGCAAGGGGGGAGGAGAGGTTGATGAAGATCCAGCAGCACGACGGCGTGGTGGTGGATGCAGGGCGTCACAATAGCAGGGCTTCGCCTATACTACGAGAGAGAGACGTAACGGGGAGAGAGGGAGGCGCCAGGGGCTGGTGTATGAAGTCCTCCCTCTCCTCAACTATATATAGGGGTGCCAAGGGGGGGGCGCCGGCCCTAGTAGATGGATCTACTAGGGGGGGGCGGCGGCCAAGGGTGGGGGGCTTGCCCCCCAAGCAAGGGGGCGCCCCCTTTAGGGTTCCCCCCCAACCCTAGGCGCATGGGCCCTTGGGGGGTGGCGCCCCAGCCCACTTTGGGCTGGGTTCCCTCCCACTTCAGCCCATGGGGCCCCCCGGGATAGGTGGCCCCACCCGGTGGACCCCCGGGACCCTTCCGGTGGTCCCGGTACAATACCGGTGACCCCGAAACTTGTCCCGATGGCCGAAACAGCACTTCCTATATATAATTCTTTACCTCCGGACCATTCCGGAACTCCTCGTGACGTCCGGGATCTTATCCGGGACTCCGAACAACATTCGGGTTACTGCATATACATATCTTCACAACCCTAGCGTCACCGAACCTTAAGTGTGTAGACCCTACGGGTTCGGGAGACAAGCAGACATGACCGAGACGACTCTCCGGTCAATAACCAACAGCGGGATCTGGATACCCATGTTGGCTCCCACATGCTCCACGATGATCTCATCGGATGAACCACGATGTCGAGGATTCAATCAACCCCGTATGCAATTCCCTTTGTCAATCGATATGTTACTTGCCCGAGATTCGATCGTCGATATCCCAATACCTCGTTCAATCTCGTTACCGGCAAGTCACTTTTCTCGTACCGTAATGCATGATCCCGTGACCAGACACTTGGTCACTTTGAGCTCATTATGATGATGCATTACCGAGTGGGCCCAGTGATACCTCTCCGTCATACGGAGTGACAAATCCCAGTCTTGATCCATGTCAACCCAACAGACACTTTCGGAGATACCCGTAGTCTACCTTTATAGTCACCCAGTTACGTTGTGACGTTTGGTATACCCAAAGCACTCCTACGGTATCCGGGAGTTACACGATCTCATGGTCTAAGGAAAAGATACTTTGACATTAGAAAACTCTAGCAAACGAACTATACGATCTTGTGCTATGTTTAGGATTGGGTCTTGTCCATCACATCATTCTCCTAATGATGTGATCTCGTTATCAATGACATCCAATGTCCATAGTCAGGAAACCATGACTATCTATTGATCAACGAGCTAGTCAACTAGAGGCTTACTAGGGACATGTTGGTGTCTGTTATTCACACATGTATTACGATTTCCAGATAACACAATTATAGCATGAATAAAGACAATTATCATGAACAAGGAAATATAATAATAATGCTTTTATTATTGCCTCTAGGGCATATTTCCAACAGGTATATCCCCGACACATAGAGTGATGCACACACAAGATGATGTCTATGAAAGCATTAGGTTACCTTGTCCCTTGTCTTACCAACAAGAGGGTTTGTGACTCCTTGAACTAGTGCAAGATGTGGAAGTTGATTGCACTTGTTTTTGCCAAAATGATAAGAGTGAAGTATGTTGGCGGAGTCACCCTCAAGAACTCTCTAGTTCTTCTTCTTCGGGATCCACATCATCTTGATGGGAATTCTTGGAGTTGTAGTCATAATTGATGAAGTAGAACCTGATGTAGTCTTGGGAACCCACTTGACCAAGGCCTTGGGTGCTTCTTCAAATGCATCAATTTCCTCTTGAAGCTTATCCTTGCCTTTTTACTTGTGGTCTTGTGGTGGAAGATCATCTTGAGCTTGTGTCCCTTGAAGGAAGTAGGATCATACTTCTCTTGTTGAGGAACAAACTTCGTCCTGGGGTATTGAGCTTCTTCCCACTCAACTCCATTGGCATTGAACTTTCGTTCAAAACCAACACATTGGTTCTTCCGGTGCATTCCTTGCTTGCGTACAATTTCCTCGAATTGCTTACTCCCGGCAAGGCTCTTGTAAACACCTTTCTATATAATTCCCTTCAATAAGCTATTTTCTCGCTCAAGTGTAACTTGGCTAAGAGAATCATTAGTGGAATCAAGAGAACTACTAAAAGCAACAACATTAGATTTAGCATGATTATTGTTACTACTAGAGGAAGAATCTTTCTTGTTCTTGTTACTAGTCTTGACTTGAGGCATGTAAGTGGATAAGAGTAAACGCTTGGCAATGTAAGAAGAACTTTTCTTGCGAAGATCATCATTGATTGCCTTTAAGAACTCAAGCTCTTGCTCAAGGTTGAGCTTTTCAAAACGTAATTTCTCATGAGTCCTTAAAAGTTCTCTATGATCTCCTAAGATAGTTTCATGAGCTAACTTAAGAGTGTTTAGTTCTTTAGTTAGAAACTCAATCTTCTCCTTATCATTATCATTCGTTTTATCTTGATTATCATGATTAATTGACGTTTCATCATAGTATTCATCACTAGAGTTGTCAACAAGTAAATCATCATCACCTAACAAGTCATCTTCATCACTATTGAAATCAACATACTCAGGGTGTGATTCCTTTGGGCCTTTAGCCATGAAGCATCTTCCAAGTCCTTCATTTGGTGAATCAAATATGTCATAGGAGTTGGTTGACACAAGTGCTAGAGCAGCAACACCTTCATCTTGAGTATATTCGGAGTCGGAGTGATAGCTTCTCTCGGAGTGATTGTCGGAGTCGGACCCGGATACCCATTCACCAACATGGGCTTGATGTCTTCGTTTTGGGTAGCTCCTTGATGACTTGTCCTTCTTTCCGAATCTTTGCTTCCCCGGGATGTTCTTCGTTCATAACGATCATCTCTACTCCTTCTCTCTCTTGATGGTGATTCTTCTCTTCTACTTCTTCTTTTTGGAGAATTTTTCTCTTCATTTGTAGGGTGTCGTACACTCATTAGAATAGTGTCTGGGTCTTCCACAATTGTAGCAATTTCATTCTCGACTAAAGATCTTTTGTCATTGTAGGACCTTGACTTGGAACTTCTCTCTTTGCTTCTACTCTTGTAGAACTTGTTGAAGTTCTTCACCATTAGGCTCAATTCTTCATTGAAGGTTTGTTTCTCACTTGATGATGTGGGAGCTTCACACGAGGCTTTATAAGCACCACTTGACTTGTTATGTAGCTCCTCCTTATCCTTGAGTGACATCTCATGAGCAACAATTCTTCCAATGACTTCCATTGGCTTGAGATCTTTTGTAGCGACCCGATCTCAAGCGGTCAAGTCTCTGTGCTTCAGTGTCATCCCTGAATCGGTAATGCTGACACACACAGTACTCGAGGATTTATAACAGAGTAGCAATCACACACTTATTACATCGAATGTCTCCAAAGAGAACTTATTACAATAAATATGGCTTAAGGCCATCTAATACGATAACAGCGGAAGGCTTGGAAGATAAAGTGAGTCCATCAACTCCAACGGCATAGCTGAGCTATACGGCAATGACCTAACGAACCTTACTCCTCGTCTAAAAAGTCTGCAACATAAAACGTTGCAGCCCGAAAATGGGTCAGCACATGGAATATGCTGGCAAAGTAACACGGTAGAGAAAGAACAGAAAAATGCTATCACTACATGCATATTTGGCTGGTGGAAATCTCTATGGTTACAGTTTTGCGAAAAGCCAATTTTTTTCTACAACAAAGGAATAGATTTTAATTTAACTATCATGGTAGTTGAAACATCATTGAGAAGGTTCCTCCAACTCAATCCAAATTTAAATTAATTAACAACCCAACAATATTAAGTTAAAAGTGATGAGATACTTAAGATACTCCAAGTACTAGATACTCAAGATGTCCATAACTGGGGACACGGCTAACCATGATTAGTTTGTACACGTTGCAGAGGTTTGCGCACTTTTCCCCACAAGACTCGATCGCCTCTGTTGAATTTCCCACACTACATGGTGTTTGAGAAACGGATGACCGAGACACAGTCTTTCAGAAATATTAACTCTCTACTCCGGGCAGACCATACCAAACCTACAACCCACTACCTGCTGATCCACCTATTCAAGAGCTTCACATAACTTACTCAACTATGCTAGAGCCCATAATAGCTTGTGCCTGCACATGGAAGTTTCTAGCATGAATCATCTCAGTTCCCTTTGAGCCTGGGTGGCGGTCCATAGGAAAATCACACGGAACCCCGGGATTTCCAATAATACAGGCAACACTGGGTTCTCCAGGTGCCTCAATCCACCCAGATGTGTATTCAAGTTGCCACCTTAAGTTAAACCATTAATTAACAATCTCACATATGTCATGGCTTTCACTCATCCAAACCACGTCTACGAGCATAGCATAGCAATATAAGCAATTTGTGTAATTAACTCCCAAGGTTTGAATATAACAGGGCAATAGGTTCTACCTCATCAACTACTTCCCAACCCACATGTTAATCACATCCTAACCATGCAATGTTTGAGGATTGGAACTAATGCATAAAAACTAGGTGATAAAGTAATATGATCAAAGTGTTACGTGCCTTGCTGACGATCCATGAAACCTAGGGACTCCAAATAACACGCTTCACACTCCGGGAATTCTATCGCAAACACACAATAGCATACATAAGCAATCAAGCAAAGAAACATGGGTAAATCTCAAATAAGAAGATCTACCAGAAAGTTCAACTTAAGAACTCCGGTTAGCAAAAAGAATCAAATCAAACGGAGCAACGAAACTCCAACGGCGAAAGAAACAAGATCCGTTTACTAATCTAGACCTAGGTCAAATTTTACAGTAGCAAAAGCTTGTTCAAGTTGATTAAACAGAAAGAGGGTCTCAAGACGAAGATCTAGGCACTTGAATCACCTGATTCTGACAAACGAGCGAAAAGATAAACTAGAACGAAAATCGGATCAGAAATCGCGATCAGAAATAATCGCGGAAAAATCCGATAAAAGAAAATTAACGAACAGGCTAACAAACGAGCGTTCGTTGTCTGTAACTAATGAGCGAAACCCGTTCATTAAAATGAACGTACGGACGAACGTCCGCTAAAGAGAAAAACCGGAAAAAAACGGCGAACCGAACTAAAAAAATGAACTAGGGTTTTTCTAAAAAACCAAATCGGTTATCTTAAAAAAACCGGCGGCGAACGGCTACCTCGTCGGTCCGGCCAGACGCGGGAGTGGCGGCGGGGCGAGGTGCAGTGGCGGCGACGGCGCGGCACGGGAGCGGCGGCGAGGCGCGGCAGAGGCGGGGCGCGACTGCGGGCGGGGCTGCGGCGGTGAGGTGGGTGGTGGTGGCGGTGGCGGGGCTGGGTATTTAAGAGAGGGGGAGGTGGCTTGGGGAGGGGGCAAGGGCGACAGGAGGCGGGAGGCGGAGTCCGGCTCAGACTCTGTCCGAGTCGGCGGTGGCGGCGCGGCGGCAGGTCTCCAGGAGGGAGACGGCGCGCGGGAGGGAGTGGGCCGGCCCGGCTGGGGTTTCGGCCCAGTCGGTGCCCGAAGACTTTTTTTAAACAATTCCGCCGAATAGAAAAAAATCCTAGAAAAATAAAATAAAAAATCTAAAAATGCCAAAACAAATTTTCACCGTCTAAATAGAATATTTAGAGCGAGATGAACATTTTCTTGGCCCTAAAATGAAAATTTGAAAACGTGCAATTTTTCTAGTGCAAACGAAATTGCAAATAAAATCCAATAAAACAAATATTTGATTTTAATATCTTTCCCCCAATATTTCAATTATTTTGGAGAAGTCATATTATCTCCTCTCATATATTTTAATATGAAATATTTTCGGAGGGAAAAATAATTAAAACCAGAAATCCTCGTTCCAAAATTTGATAAAAATCAAATTTGAAAACCAGGGAAATCCCCAACTCTCTCCAAGGGTCCTTGAGTTTCTTAGGATTTCGAGGATCGCGAGACGAAATGCAATAAAATATGATATGCAAGAATGATCTATGTATAACATTCCAAATTGAAAATTTGGGATGTTACAAACCTACCCCCCTTAAGATGAATCTCGCCCTCGAGATTCGGGTTGGCTAGAAAATAGGTGTGGGTGGTCTTTGCGAAGATCATCCTCTCGTTCTCAGCTGGCTTCATCCTCGGTATGGTGCTCCTCTGAACTTTGCAAAACTTAATAACCTTGCTGCGGGTGACTCGACTGGCAAACTCCAAAATCTTGACTGGCTTCTCCTCATAAGTCAAATCATTGTCCAACTGAATCGCCTCGAAGGGTACGGTATCTCTTAGAGGTATATTGGCCATCTCAGCATGGCACTTCTTCAACTGGGAAACGTGAAACACATCATGAACTCCTGACAGTCCTTCAGGTAACTCCAACTTGTAGGCAACTTCTCCCATCTGTTCCAAAACACGATACGGTCCTATAAATCTCGGGGCTAACTTTCCCTTAACTCCAAAACGTTTCACTCCTCGCAAAGGTGATACTCACAGATATGCTCTTTCTCCAATTTCATAGGTTACCTCCTTGCGCTTCGAATCTGCATAACTCTACCGTCTGGACTGAGCTATCTTCAGTCTATCTCGAATCAGTTTAACTTTCTCCTCAGACTCTTTGATTAAGTCTGGTCCAAACAACTGTCGGTCTCCAACTTCATCGCACATCAACGGTGTTCTGCACCTTCGTCCATATAGGGCTTCGAATGGTGCCATCTTCAAACTGGCTTGGTAACTATTGTTGTATGAGAACTCTGCGTAAGGCAAATTGCCATCCCAACTAGATCCTTAGTCTAGCGCACAGGCTCGCAACATATCCTCCAGAATCTAGTTAACTCTCTCGGTCTGTCCATCGGTCTGCGGGTGAAATGTTGTACTGAACTCCAATCTCATTCCCAAAGTTTGGTGCAGCTGATGCCAAAACTTTGAGGTAAACTGTGTTCCTCTATCTGATACGATGGTCCTCAGAACTCCATGCAGACATACGATCCTGGTCATATATATCTTGGCCAACTTTGCACTGGTATAAGTTGTTTTTACTGGGATAAAGTGTGCCACTTTGGTCAAGCGTTCAACTACTACCCATATAGAATCATATCCTGATTTGGTCCTGGGCAATCCGGTGATAAAATCCATGCCAAGTTTATCCCACTTCCATTCGGGTATCGGCATAGGCTGTAGCAATCCTGCTGGCTTTTGATGCTCTGCCTTCACTCTCTGACATACATCACATACAACTACATACTCGGCGATATCCTTCTTCATCCCTGTCCACCAGAAATGTTCCTTCAAATCCAAATACATCTTGGTGTTTCAGGGTTGTATCGAGTATGGTGAGTCATGAGCCTCCTGAAGTATTAATTTCCTAATCTCTGTGTTATTGGGCACGTAAACACGGTCCTCAAACCATAAGGTGTCGTGCTCATCCTCACGAAAACCTTTGGCCTTTCCTTCGCTCATTCTCTCTTTTATCTCGGCAATCTCTTTGTCATCCTTCTGAGCTTCTCGAATCTTTCCCAACAATGTAGACTGAACCTCCATTGTTGCAACAAAACCTCTAGGAACAATCTCCAATCGAAGTTCCCGGAGATCCTCTGCTAACTCCTTCGGCAATCCCGTGCTCTCTAGGGTATTAGCATAACTCTTCCGGCTCAAAGCATCTGCTACGACATTGGCCTTTCCTGGATGATAGTGAAGCTTCATGTCATAATACTTTATGAGCTCCAACCATCTCCTCTGCCTAAGGTTCAGTTCCTTCTGTGTGAAAATGTACTTCAAACTCTTATGATCCGTGTACACATCACAATGGTTTCCAATAAGGTAATGTCTCCAAGTCTTCAACGCATGCACTACGGCTTCTAGCTCCAAATCATGCGTAGCATAATTCAGCTCGTGTGGTTTTAGTTGTCGTGAGGCATACAAAATAACTATTCCGTCCTGCATAAGCACACTTCCAAGTCCTAGGCGAGAGGAGTCGCAATACACTTGGAAATCCTTACGTATATCTGGCAGTGTCAGCACTGGGGTTGTAGTCAAACGTTTCTTCAGCTCCTGGAAACTTGCCTCGCAATCTTACGTCCATTTAAACTTGGTATCCTTCTTCAGTAACTCCGTCATTGGCTTCGCAATTTTGGAAAAATTCTCAATGAATCTCCGATAGTATCCTGCGAGTCCAAGAAAACTGCTGATCTCGCTAACTGAAGTGGGTGCCAACCATTCAGTGACTGACTGAATCTTGGTGGGGTCTACTGCTATACCTTCTCCTGATATAACATGTCCAAGGAATCCGACTTCCTTCAACCAAAACTCGCATTTGCTGAACTTGGCATACAACTGATGTTCCCTGAGTTTCTCGAGAACTAAACGCAAATGCTCCTTGTGCTCCTCCTCGTTCTTCGAATATACCATTATATCATCAGTGAACACCACAACAAACTTATCCAAATATTCCATGAATACTTTGTTCATCATGCTCATGAAGTAGGCAGGGGCGTTAGTCAGTCCAAACGACATGATCGTATATTCGTATAACCCGTACCGTGTGGTGAATGCTGTCTTTGGTATATCTTTCTCTCGTATCTTCAACTGATGGTATCCTGATCGCAGGTCGATTCACCTTAGCTCCTTGTAGCTGATCAAACAGATCATTGATCATCGGCAATGGGTACTTGTTCTTGATTGTCACTTCATTCAAGGCCCGATAATCAACAACCATTCTTAGGGACTTATCCTTCTTCTCAACCAAAAGCACTGGGGATCCCCATGGTGATGAACTCCGTCGTCTGTAACCTTTCTCCAATAACTCGTTGATCTATTTCTTAATCACCTCCAGATCATTCGCGGGCATCTGATAGGGTCTCTTGGATATGGGCCCTGTGCCTGGCAATAGCTCTATCAAAAACTCGATATATCGATCCAGTGGCATGCCTGGTAACTCCTCGGGGAAAACATCTGGGTAATCCTTTACTACAGGCACTTCCTCCTGAACAACTCCCGTGAGGGTATTTACTTGGCTACTTCTTGGCGCATGCCTAGATACATACTTGATCCTTTTTCCCTCAGGGGTGGTGAGACAAATTGACCTACTAACATAGTCAATGCTTCCTCTGTACCTTGACATCCAGTCCATTCCTAATATCACATCCAATCCTTGTGACTCCAAGATAATTAGGTCGGACGGAAAAACATGGTTGCCAATGGTTAAGGGTATCTGGTCGCACCATCGATTAGCCATATACTCTGCTCCAGGTGAACTTACTAACAGAGGGGTCCTAAGGGTTTGGGTCGGTAGTTTAAACTTAGCCACGAATTCCCTTGATATGTATGAATGCGATGCACCAGTATCAAAAAGAACAAGAGCGGTAATATGACTTAACCAAAAACTTACCTATAACCGCGTCTGGCTGCTCTTCCACCTCCTCCACGTTAACGTGGTTCACTTGTCCTTTGTTGAATGTATTGGGATTCTTCCCAGCGCTCCCATTTTCGTTTCCATTCTTCCCTTCAGGGCACTCCATGGCATAGTGTCCAGTCTTCCCGCACTTGAAACAAGTAACGTGGCTTAGGTCTCTCTTGGTGGGTGTGGCTGGATTGGAGCGGTTCTGATTGTTGCTTGCTCCATTCCCATTCCCATTCTTTGGGCCAGTGTGGTTATGGTTACTTCCTCCATTATGGGTGTGGCCTCCATGGTTATGAACAAGTCCTCCCGAGTTCGGGGTTAGGCGAGGCTTCTGCTGAGCTCCTGAGTTATACCTCCCTTGTCCATACTTCCTCTTACGGTTCTCAATCTGTTGCTGCTTCCCTTCAATCATAAGAGTCTTATCTACCAACTCCTGGTAGTTGTTGAATGTTGCCACCATCAACTGCATGCTCATCTCATCATTCAGCCCTTCCATAAACTTCTCCTGCTTTGCGGCATCTGTGGCCACATCATCAGGGGCATAGCGAGATTACTTGCTAAACTCATCCGCATACTCAGCCACAGTACGGTTCCCCTGGCGTAAGTTGTGAAACTCACGCTTCTTCATACTCATTGCTCCCGTTGAAACATGGACTGTACGGAAGGCTTGCTGAAACTAGTCCCGTGTCACCGTGGCTATAGGGTAGGTGACAGTGTAATTTTCCCACCATGAGGCTGCTGGTCCATCCAACTGATGTGCGGAAAAATGCACCTTCTCAGCATCGGTACATCCTGTAGTGGTTAACTCCCTTCCAATCCTACGGAGCCAATCATCTGCTACTATAGGCTCGGTGCTACTGGAAAACACCGGCGGTTGCAACCTCAGAAAGAGGGCTAAGTTGTCAACTGGTGGTGGTGGTGGATTGTTGTTGTTGTTATTGCCTTGGTTCTGGACTAACAACTGCATCAGGGTATTCTGTTGCTGGATCAACTAAGTGAGCTCGGGTGGGAAAGCAAATCCGGTGTCACGTCTCGGAGGCATCTGATGGGTTTAGAGGGGAGAGATTAGAATAGGATGAGGTCTAATGAGAAAGCACTACCCATATGCACATGAGACAAACACAAACATTTCACCCAATCAATCAAGCAAGGCATACAATCGGTCTAGAACTATCGCAAAAGTGCTCGGACTATAGTATTTACATGGTGGAATACTACTACTGATGTGGTGGTCTACTAAAAATATTTCTCGGTTGAAGACTCCATGATGTCTGCTCCAGCTTCGTCTTCAAAGTCATCATCGCTAAGGTCGGAGTCGGTGTCGTCGATGATGATGTAGTCCTCCGGGCGAATCTCCTTGGGTTCTTTGTCTTCTCCTCCTGGTGCAGGGTCTCCCAGGAATACTCCTAGCTTCCTTTCCAGATCATCATTCTTCTCCACTAGTACGATGATTTCTTCCTCATAATCTTCACGTTTAGCCTTGAGTTCTTCCTCCAGTTCCGTGATCCTAGTCATTGCCTTCTTCAGATCTATCATGCCTTCGCACATCTGATTCTCCTGGCGTCGAATGTGCTGGTTTAGTTCCTGGATGAAAGCTGCAATTGATCTATCCTTCCTGGTGCTGATCATCTCCCATTGCTTGTCTCGACGCCCACAAATCTGATAGATAGTATCCTTAAGCTCCTTGTGATAAACTTCTCCAATGCGTCCCATGGTGATGTGAGCTGCCATACTCTTTCCTAGACTCCAGGTTGGTGCATCAAAGGAAAACTCTATGGGCTTAGTGACTGGCATGAAGGTCCTTCCTGGAACTTGAACTTGAATCATCCATCGCTCCTCTTCTGGTAAAGTGGTGTTGTAAGTCCCGGTGAAGCTTGGTATTCCTATGTTCAGGTACCTAGTGACTTCCTTCAAGTGTCGTCCAAAAGGTGCTTCTTCATCCGGTTGTGCAAACTTGTTCCTTGCATCCGACATCCTAAAGAGTGGAAAATGGAGAGGAGTTAGAAATGAGAAGAGAATAGTGATCTATGGTTTTAGCTTAGTGGTCGTGTCCTACACTCAACGTGTGCTCTGATACCATCTGGTAGCGACCCGACCTCAAACGGTCAAGTCTCTGTGCTTCAGTATCATCCCTGGATCGGTAATGCTGACACACACAGTACTCGAGGATTTATAACAGAGTAGCAATCACACACTTATTACATCAAATGTCTCCAAAGAGAACTTATTAGAATAAATATGGCTTAATGCCATGTAATACGATAACAGCGGAAGGCTTGGAAGATAAAGTGAGTCCATTAACTCCAATGGCATAGCTGAGCTGTACGGCAACGACCTAACGAACCTTACTCCTCGTCTGAAAAGTCTGCAACATAAAACGTTGCAGCCCGAAAACGGGTCAGCACATGGAATATGCTGGCAAAGTAACACAGTAGAGCAAGAACAGAAAAATGCTATCACTACATGCATATTTGGCTGGTGGAAAGCTCTATGGTTACAGTTTTGCGAAAAGCCAATTTTTTCCTACAACAAAGGAATAGATTTTAATTTAACTATCATGGTAGTTGAAACATCATTGAGAAGGTTCCTCCAACTCAATCCCAATTAAAGTAATTAACAACCCAACAATATTAAGTTAAAAGTGATGAGATACTTAAGATACTCCAAGTACTAGATACTCAAGATGTCCATAACCGGGGACATGGCTAACCATGATTAGTTTGTACACTCTGCAGAGGTTTGCACACATTTCCCCACAAGACTCGATCGGCTCCGTTGAATTTCTTGCACTACATGCTGTTTGAGAAACGGATGACCGAGACACAGTCTTTCAGAAACATTAACTCTCTACTCCGGGCAGACCATACCAAACCTACAACCCACTACCTACTGATCCACCTCTTCAAGAGCTTCACGTAACTTACTCAACTATGCTAGAGCCCATAATAGCTTGTGTCTGCACACGGAAGTTTCTAGCATGAATCGTCTCAGTTCCCTTTGAGCCTGGGTGGCGGTCCATAGGAAAATCACACGGAACACCGGGATTTCCAAAAATACAGGCAACACTGGGTTCTCCAGGTGCCTCAATCCAACCAGATGTGTATTCAAGTTGCCACCTTAAGTTAAACCATTAATTAACAATCTCACATCTGTCATGGCTTTCACTCATCCAAACCACGTCTACGAGCATAGCATAGCAATATAAGCAATTCGTATAAGTAACTCCCAAGGTTTGAATATAACAGGGCAATAGGTTCTACCTCATCAACTACTTCCCAACCCACATGTTAATCACATCCTAACCATGCAATGTTTGAGGATTGGAACTAATGCATAAAAACTGGGTGATAAAGGAATATGATCAAAGTGTTACTTGCCTTGCCAACGATCCGCGAAACCTAGGGACTCCAAATAACACGCTTCGCACTCTGGGAATTCTATCGCAAACAAACAATAGCATACATTAGCAATCAAGCAAAGAAACATGGGTAAATCTCAAATAAGAAGATCTACCATAAAGTTCAACTTAAGAACTCCGGTTAGCAAAAAGAATGAAATCAAACGGAGCAACAAAACTCCAACGGCGAAAGAAACAAGATCCGTTTAATAATCTGGACCTAGGTCAAATTTTATAGTAGCAAAAGCTTTTTCAAGTTGATTAAACAGAAAGAGGGTCTCGAGACGAAGATCTAGGCACTTGAATTGCCTGATTCCGACAAACGAGCGAAAAGATAAACTAGAACGAAAATCGGATCAGATATCGCGATCAGAAATAATCGCAGAAAAATCCGATAAAAGAAAACTGACGAACATGCATACGAATGTGCGTTCGTTGTCTGTAACTAACGAGCAAAAACCGTTCGTTAAAACGAACATACGGACGAACGTCCGCTAAAGAGAAGAACCGGAAAAAACCGGCGAACCGAACTAAAAAAATGAACTAGGGTTTTTCTAAAAAAACGAATCGGTTTTCTTAAAAACAACGGCGGCGAATGGCTACCTCGTCGGTCCGGTGAGACGCGGGAGCGGTGGCGGGGAGAGGCGCAGCGGCGGCAGCGAGGCGCGGCGCGGCTGCGGGCGGGGCTGCGGCGGCGGGGTGGGTGGTGGTGGCGGTGGCGGGGCTGGGTATTTAAGAGGGGGGAGGTCGCTTGGGGAGGGGGCAAGGGCGGCGGGAGGCGGAGTCCGGCTCGGACTCTGTCCGAGTCGGCGGCGGCAGTGCGGCGGCCGGTCTCCAGGAGGGAGACGGCGCGCGGGAGGGAGTGGGCCGGCCCGGTTGGGGTTTCGGCCCAGTCGGTGCCCAAAGACTTTTTTTTAAACAATTCCGCCGAACAGAAAAAAAATCCTATAAAAATAAAATAAAAAATCTAAAAATTCCAAAACAAATGTTCACCGTCTAAATAGAATATTTAGAACGAGATGAACATTTTCTTGGCCCTAAAATGAAATTTTGAAAACATGCAATTTTTCTAGTGCAAACGAAATTGCAAATAAAACCCAATAAAACAAATATTTGATTTTAATATCTTTCCTCCAATATTTCAATTATTTTGGAGAAGTCATATTATCTCCTCTCATATATTTTAATATGAAATATTTTCGGAGGGAAAAATAATTAAAACCAGAAATCCTCGTTCCAAAATTTGATAAAAATCAAATTTGAAAACCGGGGAAATCCCCAACTCTCCCCGAGGGTCCTTGAGTTGCTTAGGATTTCGAGGATCGTGAACGAAATGCAATCAAATACGATATGCAAGAATGATCTATGTATAACATTCCAAATTGAAAATTTGGGATGTTACATCTTTGTAATTGAGCATCATTTGGATCAATGTGCATACGGTATCATATTTTCCGTGCAAAGCTCTTAGGATCTTCTTGATGATGAATTTGTCGGTCATCTCTTCACTTCCTAATCCGGCGATCTCATTTGTGATAAGAGCAAGCCTAGAGTACATTTCAGCGACACCTTCACCATCCTTCATTTTGAACTTGTCAAGCTGACTTTGATGCACATCCAACTTGGATTCCTTGATGGAGTCGGTACCTTCGTGCATATCAATCGAAGTATCCCAAATTTCCTTTGCATTCTCAAGACGGTTGATTTTGTTGAATTCTTCGGGGTACAATCCGTTGAAGAGGATATCGCAAGCTTGAGCATTGTATTTCAGCATCTTCAACTCTTCCGCGGTTGCTTCACGGTTCGGTACTCTCCCATCAAAGAATTCACCTTGCAATCCAATACACACAATAGCCCATATGGCGGGGTTATGTTCAAGAATATGCATTTTCATCTTATGCTTCCAACTAGCAAAATTAGTACCATCAAAGTAAGGACATCTACGGTGGTAGTTTCCCTTGCTAGACGCCATACTCTCCTAGGTTGTGAAACCAAGGCTATGACTACCAAAAGCTATGGAAATCAAAGCAAATGGAGATCAAAGCTCTGATATCACTTGTAGGATCGAAAGTATGTCTAGAGGGGGGTGATTAGACTACTTGATCAAATAAAACTTATCATTTTCCCAACTTTAGTTCTTGGAAGATTTTAGCAACTTTGGACAAGTCAAGCAATCTTAACACAATTCAAGCAAGCATGCAAAGAGTATATGAGGAGCGGAAAGTAAAGCATGCAACTTGCAAGAATGTAAAGGGAGGGGTTTGGAGGATTCAAACGCAATAGGAGACACGGATGTTTTTGTCGTGGTTTCGATAGGTGGTGCTATCGTACATCCACGTTGATGGAGACTTCAACCCACGAAGGGTAACGGCTGCGCGAGTCCACGGAGGGCTCCACCCACGAAGGGTCCACGAAGAAGCAACCTTGTCTATCCCACCATGACCATCAGCCACGAAGGACTTGCCTCACTAGCGGTAGATCTTCACGAAGTAGGCGATCTCCTTGCCCTTACAAACTCCTTGGTTCAACTCCACAATCTTGTCGGAGGCTCCCAAGTGACACCTAGCCAATCTAGGAGACGCCACTCTCCAAGAAGTAACAAATGGTGTGTTGATGATGAACTCCTTGCTCTTGTGCTTCAAATGATAGTCTCCCCAACACTCAACTCTCTCTCACAGGATATGAATTTGGTGGAAAGAGGATTTGAGTGGAAAGCAACTTGGGGAAGGCTAGAGATCAAGTTTCATATGGTAAGAATGGAATATCTTGGCCTCAACACAAGTGTAGGTGGTTCTTTCTCAGAAAAAGTAAGTTGGAAGTGTAGGTTTGTTCTGATAGCTCTCACCACGAATGAAGAGGTGGCAGAGGGGTATATATAGCCTCCACACAAAATCTAACCGTTACACACAACTTGCCAATCTCGGTGGGACCGAATTGATAAATTCGGTCGGACCGATTCAGCAAAGCTAGTGACTGTTAGGATTTTCGGTGGGACCGACATGCAACTCGGTAGGACCGAGTTGGTTAGGGTCAGGGCATAACGTAATCTCGGTGAGACCGATTACACAAACTCGGTGAGACCGATTTTGGTAATAAGTTAACCAGAGAGTTGGTCAGGTAAACTCGGTGGGACCAATTCGCTCATTTCGGTGAGACCAAAATGTTACAAAAGGGAAACAGAGAGTTTACATTGCAATCTCGGTGGGACCGAAACATTACTAAGGGAAACAGAGAGATTACAATCCCATCTCGGTGAGACCGAGATCCCTATCGGTGAGACCGATTTGCCTAGGGTTTGTGGCATTGGCTATAACATCTGAACCCGGTGGCGCCGGATAGAAAGAATCGGTGGGGCCGAGTTTGACTTTTGGTTTAGGTCATATGTGGATGTGAGAAAGTAGTTGAGGGTTTTGGCGCATATCACTAAGCATTTTGAGCAAGAGCCTCATTAAGCAACACCTCACCCTCCTTGATAGTATTGGATTTTCCAATAGACTTAATGTGATCTTGGATCACTAAAATAGAAAATGTAGAGTCTTGAGCTTTGAGCTTGAGCCAATCCTTTTGTCCTTAGCATTTTTAGAGGTCCACTTTTCTCATCCATGCCATGCCAATCAGTGAGCTTTCCTGAGATATTAATCTTGAAATAGCATTAGCTCAATGAGCTATATGTTGTTAGGAATTACCAAAACCACCTAGGGATAGTTGCACTTTCAGCAGTCGATGCTTCCAAACATTCTAGAAAATGCTCTTGCTGCATTCTATGCTAGGATCCGAGCAGTGTCTCCCGCATTGGGTGTTCGCAAGTATTTCGGTCCAAACACAGCCGCCACTGCCCTACAGAACTTGTAGAAACACTCAATGGTCGTGGACTCAGCCATGCGCCCATAGTCGTTGAGTGAATCATCGTGAGCTCCGCATGCAAGCATCCTCATAGCTGTCGTGCACTTCTGGATTGAGGTGAATCCAAGTTTGCCAGTGCAATCCTTCTTGCACTTGAAGTAGCTGTAGAATTCCCAGATGGAATTCACAATCCTGATGAAAAGCTTTCAGCTCATCCGATAACGGCGCCGAAATACTTTGTCGCTGTTCAGTGGAGCGTCGGCGAAGTAGTCGGAGTAGAGCATGTAGTAACCTTCCAGATGATGCCGGCTCTTTGCTTTTAGCCACCCCAGTGCCGAGCCACATCACCGTGGCTTTTCATTGCTCGTGAGCAGACCGGCGAGGGCGGTGAGGACCATGAGATGTTCCTCTTCCTGGATGTCGGCATCGGCTTCCTCCTCCAGCAGCGTGATGAGCGCCTCCTTGTCGTCCGAGTCCATCGCTGAGCATACAAATCACCGAACACCTGGCGGGCGTGGTGGGCGCACCCCCACCGGTATACCGCCCTGCGCGACCGGAGCACCGGAAAACTCGCCCGGACGGTGGTGGAGAGGCTACCGCGGTGAAACCTTCTCTCTTTTCCGGCAGGGAATGACCAATCTAGCGGTGCAGGGCGGTGGGCGGCGCCGGGATCGAACAGGGTGGTGGTCGAGCGGTGGGGGTGGGAGGCGAATCTAGACGATTGGCTTGACTTTTTGCCTGACAATGTGCCCAGGCGTGTTTTCCCCTTGCGCTGGAGCCCCCGAGCGCCCCCCCTATGCGCTGGGTTCGGCCTGCGTTCGCCGGACCCAAAAACGGGTCGAGCCGGCGGATTTCGGCACATTGGGGGCGCGAGTGGGGTTTTTTTCCTCGTCGGCGCGTAAAAAGGCACCTGGGGGACCTGTTGGGGGCGCGGCTGGAGATGCTCTTAAGAACCAAGGTATCAATCCAGTAGATGACGAATGCACAAATCACCAATACCTGCACAAACAAACAAACACTTGCACCCAACATGATAAAGGGGTTGTCAATCCCTTCACGGTCACTTACAAAATTGAGATCTGATAGAGATAGATAAATAAAACTAAACAAAAGATAAAATATTTTTGGGTTTTTTGGTTTATAGATCTGAAAATAAAAGATTGCAAAATAGTAGATCAAAAACTAATATGATGGAAAATAGACCCAGGGGCCATAGGTTTCACTAGAGGCTTCTCTCTTGAAGGTAAATAATACGGTGGGTGAACAAATTATTGTCGAGCAATTGATAGAAAAGCACAAAGTTATGACGATATCCAAGGCAATGATTATGTAATATAGGCATCAAGTCCGTGTCATGTAGACCGACTCCTGCCTGCATCTACTACTATTACTCCACACATCGACCGACTCCTGCCTGCATCTAGAGTATTAAGTTCATGAAGAACAGAGCAACGCTTTAAGTAAGATGACATGATGTAGAGGAATAAACTCAAGCAATATGATGTAAACCCCATCTTTTTATCCTCGATGGCAACAATACAATACGTGCCTCGCTACCCTACTCTGTCACCGGGTGAGGACACCACAAGATTGAACCCAAAGCTAAGAACTTCTTACATTGCAAGAAAAACCAATCTACTTGGCCAAACTAAACTGATAGTTCGAAGAGAATTATAAATATATCAAATCATGCATATATGAATTCAGGGAAGATTCAAATAATATTGATAGATAATCTGATCATAAATCCACAATTCATCGGATCTCAACAAACACACCGCAAAAGAAGATTACATCGGATAGATATCCAAGAACATCGAGGAGAATATGGTATTGAGAATCAAAGAGAGAGAAGAAGCCATCTAGCTACTAGCTATGGACCCGTAGGTCTGAGATAAACTACTCACGCTTCATCGGAATGGCAATGGAGTTGATGTAGATACCCTCCGTGATCGAATCCCCCTCCGGCGGGATGCCGGAAAAGGCCCCAAGATGGGATCTCATGGGAACAAAAAGTTGCAGTGGTGGAAAAGTGTTTGCGTGGGTGCTTCTAGAGGTTCGAGAATATATGTGAATATATAGGAGGCAGAACTAGGTCAGGGGAATCACGGGGGACCCACAAGGTAGGGGGCGCGCCCTACCCCTTGGGCTCGCCCTCCACCCTTGTGGCCGCCTCGTGGCCCTTCTGACTTGATCTCCAAGTCTCCTGGGTGTCTTCTGGTCAAAGAAAAATCATCGCGAAAGTTTTATTCCGTTTGGACTCCATTTGGTATTCCTTTTCCGCAAAGCTAAAAACTAAGGAAAAACAGAAACTGGCATTGGGCTCTAGGTTAATAGGTTAGTCCCAAAAATAATATAAAATAGCATATTAATGCATATAAAACATCCAAAAAGATAATATAATAGCATGGAACAGTCAAAAATTATAGATACGTTGGAGGTGTATCAGCAGACCGCCCATGTCAAGCTACGAATCTGGTCGTTGCCACTCCAGACCAGCGTGAGTCATACTGCAGCAAACCATGCTGTCAAACACACTACCCTGGTGCTAGATAACGATGGGAACCACCAGTGTTCCCTAGATACCTAGATTTATCGAAATAGGAAGTTACAGTGATGATAGAGGACATGCTTCTATTATTCTTTGTTATCGTGTAACTCATTGTTCTGTGGACAAATGCGCTACAATATTAGCTAGTGCACAAACACATAAGAAAATGGTAGCGGTTGTAAACAATAAGATAAAATGGGTGCAGAGGTTTCACCTATAGATGTGTAAACATTTGTGGGATCATAAAATAGAAAATAAACAAGGGTATGATGAATAAATAATAAAATTGTTGTAACTAGATACGTGGGTGATGCGTCCCTTTGACACCACAACCAACTACGCTGAATCAAGGATTGAGTCATCCAACCTTGGCCCTAATTTCACATGGGTGCCTAAATTATTAAAGAATAGCCATTGCATTACCAGTTAGTGACTACATCGTTGTCCTCCGATGAATTGGTTTTGGCTACTGTACTAGCTTTACCATCACCGGTGTTCTGTATAGCCTTCCACACTCCCTTGTGTTTTTCCTCTTCTTGTATAGATCATGGGTGCATCAGATACTAGTGAGTCCTAGGATGGAGTAGGAGGCAAGAGACAAATTGTTATACAAACATAAATATGTAAAGGAAATCATACCGTCTATCATATAGTTGCTCGTACACGCGGCGCAAGGTTGCGTCTTGACTCTTAGCTTGAGGGTATTACACATTTATTGAAATTGGATGACAGAAAAGAGCCATTGCAGATGGGTTAACTTGAAGATGAATGTTAACCGTCTTACAATATTGCTTACTATGATGAGATCTCGATTACAAGTATTTAATCTAAAGGGAGATGGACATGGTGGTTGTGTCGGCTATGGCAGCGATGAAGATGGAATTGGTGAAGGGTTGAGTAGTCGTTAGGGTATTCTCCTTCTCCTTCATATATTGTCTAAGGACGAAATGGTGTTTTGAGGATGACTACATGCGAATTGAACCTCAAGCCCAATATCAAAGAGTCTTGTGTTGATGTCATAGAGATAATGGCAAGCGGTGCAACCTCTACGCTCATAATGTTGGTCGTCTTCACTTATGGAGATTCCAATGGCAATCCATTTTATATGGATATGATCATCTCCTCTTGTACTTTTCATATATGTCCTTATTCCCTCCCCCCTAAATACATCCATTTCTGCGAGGGTACAATTAAAGAAGGAGATTTGTGCATATTTGTAATTATATCGATTATGAGGGAGGTTGAAGTGGCAAAGTAGAAAATATCTGAGTATATCCACTTTGGGCAAGAGAAACTATGACTGTAAAATTCACACATGACTAGTTTTCACATACCAAGAGCGATACACTCCCTGAAAACGCCACCAGAAAAGAGTCTTGATACACCACAATCATAGCAGGTCAATTGTAGACCTTTCCGATAAGTAAAAGTGTCGAGTCCAATGAATGGCAAAAGGAACTGATGCATGGAAATTAGCCAGGAATCACTACAAGTGCCAGAAAGAGTTGTTGTTGGGCTTGTTTAATTTAAAGGTTACAAGAATTGAAGGATCAATACAAGAAAAGGAGTGCAGCAAGTGGCTCATTAATCATTAATTGTGCTAAAGGCAAGCTTGATGTGTTTCTCTTATGTAGATGGAATATCTCCTAGTTGTTATTACCCGTAATCCCTTGCATTACCTTTTGTTGTTTATCCTTTTTGTGTGCATAGAGCCTAAGTTTATGTGCTACAAAACCATTGACTCGCATACTTATGAGTATACACTTAGCAAGCATCCATAACTGCTATGAACAATTAAGATATACATCTAACCATAGCATTAAAATATGGGATCCATATTCATTCCTCGTCTATAACTCATAAACTTGGGCTTTAGCATTATTTCACTTCAGCCTCCATTCCGAGAATTATTATAATATAATGCTCTCCTCTTAATCATCAAAGATGGCTAAGACACTATCTTGTAAACTGTTGGGGAACGTAGCAGAAATTCAAAAATTTTCCTATGTGTCACCAAGATCTATCTATGGAGAAACCAGCAACGAGGGGAAGGAGAGTGCATCTACATACCCTTGTAGATCGCTAAGCGGAAGCGTTCAAGAGAACGGGGTTGAAGGAGTCGTACTCGTCGTGATCCAAATCACCGGAGATCCTAGTGCCGAACGGACGGCACCTCCGCGTTCAACACACGTACAGCCCGGTGACGTCTCCCATGCCTTGATCCAGCAAGGAGAGAGGGAGAGGTTGAGGAAGACTCCATCCAGCAGCAGCACAACGGCGTGGTGGTGGTGGAGGAGCGTGGCAATCCTGCAGGGCTTCGCCAAGCACCGCGTGAGAGGAGGAGGGAGAGAGAGGCAGGGCTGCGCCATGGAGAAGTCAAAACTCATCTGTTGGCAGCCCCCCAAGTCCTCAAGTATATATAGGGGATAGGGAGGGGTGCGCCCCACCTAGGGTTCCACCCTAGGGGCGGCGGACAGCCCAAAACCCCATCTAGTGGGGCGGCCAAGGGGGGAGAGGGGAAACTTGCCCCCTAAGTTAGGTGGGTGCGCCCCCTCCCCAAACCCTAGGCGCCTTGGGCCCTTGTGGGGGGCGCACCAGCCCACCTGGGGCTGGTCCCCTCCCACACTTGGCCCATGCAGCCCTCCGGGGCTGGTGGCCCCACTTGGTGGACCCCCGGGACCCTCCCGGTGGTCCCGGTACGTTACCGATAAAACCCGAAACTTTTCCGGCGACCAAAACAGGACTTCCCATATATAAATCTTTACCTCCGGACCATTCTGGAACTCCTCGTGACGTCCGGGATCTCATCCGGGACTCCGAACAACATTCAGTAACCACATACAAACTTCCTTTATAACCCTAGCGTCATCGAGCCTTAAGTGTGTAGACCCTACGGGTTCGGGAACCATGCAGACATGACCGAGACGTTCTCCGGTCAATAACCAACAGCGGGATCTGGATACCCATGTTGGTTCCCACATGTTCCACGATGTCGAGGATTCAATCAATCCCGTATACAATTCCCTTTGTGCAGTGGTATTGTACTTGCCCGAGATTCGATCGTCGGTATCCTGATACCTTGTTCAATCTCGTTACCGGCAAGTCTCTTTACTCGTTCCGTAACACATCATCCCGTGATCAACTCCTTGGTCACATTGTGCACATTATGATGATTTCCTACCGAGTGGGCCCAGAGATACCTCTCCGTCACACGGAGTGACAAATCCCAGTCTCGATTCGTGCCAACCCAACAGACACTTTCGGAGATACCCGTAGTGCACCTTTATAGCCACCCAGTTACGTTGTGACGTTTGGCACACCCAAAGCATTCCTACGGTATCCGGGAGTTGCACAATCTCATGGTCTAAGGAAATGATACTTGACATTAGAAAAGCTTTAGCATACGAACTATACGATCTTGTGCTAGGCTTAGGATTGGGTCTTGTCCATCACATCATTCTCCTAATGATGTGATCCCGTTATCAACGACATCCAATGTCCATGGTCAGGAAACCGTAACCATCTATTGATCAACGAGCTAGTCAACTAGAGGCTCACTAGGGACATGGTGTTGTCTATGTATCCACACATGTATCTGAGTTTCCTATCAATACAATTCTAGCATGGATAATAAACAATTATCATGAACAAGGAAATATAATAATAACCAGTTTATTATTGCCTCTAGGGCATATTTCCAACAGTCTCCCACTTGCACTAGAGTCAATAACCGAGTTCACATCGCTATGTGATTAACACTCAAGGTCACATCCCCATGTGACTAACACCCAAAGAGTTTACTAGAGTCAATAATCTAGTTCACATTACCATGTGATTAACACTCGATGAGTTCTGGGTTTGATCATGTTATGCTTGTGAGAGATGTTATAGTCAACGGGTTTGAACCTTTCAGATCCGTGTGTGCTTTACAAATCTCTATGTCATCTCCTAGATGCAGCTACCACGTTCTATTTGGAGCTATTCCAAATAACTGTTCTACTATACGAATCCAGTTTACTACTCAGAATAATCTGGATTAGTGTCAAAGTTTGCATCGGCGTAACCCTTTACGACGAACTCTTTTACCACCTCCATAATCGAGAAAATTCCTTAGTCCACTAGTTACTAAGGATAACTTTGACCGCTGTCTTGTGATCCATTCTTGGATCACTCTTGTACCCCTTGACTGACTCATGGCAAGGCACACTTCAGGTGCGGTACACAGCATAGCATACTGTAGAGCCTACGTCTAAAGCATAGGGGACGACCTTCGTCCTTTCTCTCTATTCTGCCGTGGTCAGGTTTCGAGTCTTACCCAATGTTCACACCTTATAACACAGCCAAGAACTCCTTCTTTGCCAATCCATTTTGAACTCCTTCAAAATCTTGTCACGGTATGTATTCATTTGAAAGTACTATTAAGCGTTTTGATCTATCCTTATAGATCTTAATGCTCAATACTCAAGTAGCCTAATCCAGGTTTTCCATTGAAAAACACTTTTCAAATAACTCTGCATGCTTTCCAGAAATTCTACATCATTTCCGATCAACAATATGTTAACAACATATACTCATCGGAAATTCTATAGTGCTCCCACTCACTTCTTTGGAAATACAAGTTTCTCATAAACTTTGTATAAACCCAAAATCTTTGATCATCATCAAAGCGTATATTCCAACTCCGAGATGCTTACTCCAGTCCTTAGAAGGATTGCTAGAGCTTTGCATTCTTGTTAGCATCTTTCAGGATTGTTAAAACCTTCTGGTTGTATCACATACAACCTTTCCTCAAAAAAAATCGTGAGGAAACAATGTTTTTGACATCCTATCTGCAAGATTTCATAAATAATGCAGTGACTGCTAATATAATTCCAACGGACTCTTAGCATCGCTACGAGTGAGAAAGTGTCACCGTAGTCAACTCCTTGAACTTGTCGGGAAACATCTTAACGATAAGTCGAGCTTTCTTAATGGTGACATTTACCATCATTGTCCGTCTTCCTTTTAAAATCCATCTGTGCTCAACAGCCTTACGACCATCGAGCCGTTCTGCCAAAGTCTACACTTTGTTTTCATACATGGATCCTCTCTCGGATTTTATGGCCTCGAGCCATTTATCGGAATCCGGGCCCACCATCGCTTCTCCATAGCTCGTAGGTTCATTGTTGTCTAGCAACATGACTTCCAAGACAGGATTACGTACCACTCTGAAGTAGTACGCATCATTGTCGTCCTACGAGGTTTGGGAGTGACTTGATCCGAAGTCTCATGATCAATATCATAAGCTTCCACTTCAATTGGTGTAGGTGCCACAGGAACAACTCTTTGTGCCCTGCTATACACTAGTTGAAGTGACGGTTCAATAACCTCATCAAGTCTCCACCATCCTCCCACTCAATTCTTTCGAGAGAAACTTTTCCTCGAGAAAGGACCTGATTCTAGAAACAATCCCTATTGCTTTCGGATCTGAATTAGGAGGTATACCCAACTGTTTTGGGTGTCCTATGAAGATGCATTTTATCCGCTTTGGGTTCGAGCTTATCAACCTGAAACTTTTTCACACAAGCGTCGCAGCCCCAAACTTTTAAGAAACCACAACTCAGGTTTCTCCAAACCATAGTTCAAACGGTTTCGTCTCAACGGAATTATGTGGTGCCCTATTAAAGTGAGTGTGGTTGTCTCTAATGCCTAACCCATGAACGATAGTGGTAATTCGTTAAGAGACATCATGGTACGCACCATATCCAATAGGGTGCAACTATGATGTTCGGACGCACCATCACACTATGGTGTTCTAGGCGGTATTAGTTGTGAAACATTTTGCATAGTGTCTTAATTGTGTGCCAAACTCGTAACTCAGATATTCATCTCTATGATCATATCATAGATATTTTATCCTCTTGTCATGACGATCTTTCAACTTCACCCTGAAATTACTTGAACCTTTCAATAATTCAGACTCGTGATTCATCAAGTAAATATACTCAACATCTACTCAAATCATATGTGAAGTAAGAACATAACGATATCCACTACACGCCTCAGCACTCATTGGACTGCACACATCAAAATGTATTACTTCTAACAAGTTGCTTTCTAGTTCCATTTTACTGAAAACGAGGCTTTCAGTCATCTTGCCCATGATTTGCATGTCTCAAGTGATTCAAAATCAAGTGAGTCCAAACGGTCCATTTGCATCGAGTTTCTTCATGCATATACACCAATAGACATGGTTCGCATGTCTCAAACTTTTCAAAACGAGTGAGCCCAAAGATCCATCAACATGGAGCTTCTTCATGCGTTTTATACCGATATGACTTACGTGGCAGTGCCACAAGTAGGTGGTACTATCATTACTATCTTATATCTTTTGGCATGAACATGTGTATCACTACGATCGAGATTCAATAAACCATTCATTTTAGGTGCAAGACCATTGAAGGTATTATTCAAATAAACAGAGTAACCATTATTCTCCTTAAATGAATAACCGTATTGCGATAGACATGATCCAATCATGTCTATGCTCAACGCAAACACCAATCTCGATGGTAGAGGGAGCGTTCGATGCTTGATCACATCAAGCTTGGAAAAACATCCAACACATATTGCCAGCTCACCTTTAGCTAGTCTCTGTTTACTCCGCAGCCTTTTATTTCGAGTTCACTAACATTTAGCAACCGAACCGGTATCTAATACCATGGTGCTACTAGGAGTACTAGTAAAGTACACATTAACACAATGTATATCCAATATACTTCTATCGACCTTGCCAGCCTTCTCATCTACCAAGTATCTAGGGTAATTCTGCTCGAGTGGCTGTTCCCCTTATTACAGAAGCACTTAGTCTCGGGTTTGGGTTCAACCTTGGGTTTCTTCACTAGAGCAGCAGCTGATTTGCCGTTTCATGAAGTATCCCTTTTTGCCCTTGCCCTTCTTGAAACTAGTGGTTTCACCAACCATCAACAATTGATGCTCCTTCTTGATTTCTACTTTTGTGGTGTCAAACATCGCGCGTATCTCAAGGATCATCATATATGTCCCTGATATATTATAGTTCATCACGAAGCTCTAGCAGCTTGGTGGTAATGACTTCGGAGAAACATCACTATCTCATCTGGAAGATCAACTTCCACTCGATTCAAATGATTGTTGTACTCAGACAATCTGAGCACAAGCTCAACGATTGAGCTTTTCTCCCTTAGTTTGCAGGCTAAGAAAATCATCGGAGGTCTTATACCTCTTGACGTGGGCACGAGCCTGAAATCCCAATTTCAGCCCTCGAAACATCTCATATGTTTCGCGACGTTTCAAAATGTCTTCGGTACCTCAACTCTAAACCGTTTAACTGAACTATCACATAGTTATCAAAATGTGTATGTCAGATGTTCGCAACATCCACAGACGACGTTCGAGGTCCAGCACACTGAGCGGTGCATTAAGGACATAAGCCTTCTATGAAGCAATGAGGACAATCCTCAGTTTACGGACTTAGTCCGCATAATTGCTACTATCATCTTTCAACTAATTTTTCTCTAGGAACATATCTAAACAGTAGAACTGAAGCGCGAGCTACGACATAATTTGCGAAGACCTTTTGACTATGTTCAGGATAATTAAGTTCATCTTATGAACTCCCACTCAGATAGACATCCCTCTAGTCATCTAAGTGATACATGATCTGAATCAACTAGGCCGTGTCCGATCATCACGTGAGACGAACTAGTCATCATCGGTGAACATCTCATGTTGATCGCATCTTCTATACGACTCATGTTCGACCTTTCGGTCCTCCGTGTTCCGAGGCCATGTCTGTACATGCTAGGCTCGTCAAGTTAACCTAAGTGTTTCGCATGTGTTCCGAGGCCATGTCTGTACATGCTAGGCTCGTCAACACCCGTTGTATTCGAACGTAAGAATCTATCACACCCGATCATCACGTGGTGCTTCGAAACGACGAACTTTCGCAACGGTGCATAGTTAGGGGGAACACTTTCTTGAAATTTTAATGAGGGATCATCTTATTTACTACCGTCGTTCTAAGCAAATAAGATGTATAAACATGATAAACATCACATGCAATCAAATAATGACATGATATGGCCAATATCATATTGCTCCTTTTGATCTCCATCTTCGGGGCTCCATGATCATCATTGTCACTGGCATGACACCATGATCTCCATCATCATGATCTCCATCATTGTGTCTCCATGAAGTTGTCTCGCCAACTTATTACTTCTACTACTGTGGCTACCGGTTAGCAATAAAGTAAAGTAATTACATGGCGTTGTTCAATGACACGCAGGTCATACAATAAATAAAGACAACTCCTATGGCTCCTGCCGGTTGTCATACTCATCGACATGCAAGTCATGATTCCTATTACAAGAACATGATCAATCTCATACATCACATATCATTCATCACATTCTTCTTGGCCATATCACATCACATAGCATACCCTGCAAAAACAAGTTAGACGTCCTCTAATTGTTGTTTGCATGTTTTACGTGACTGCTATGGGTTTCTAGCAAGAACGTTTCTTACCTACGCAAAAACCACAACGTGATATGCCAATTGCTATTTACCCTTCATAAGGACCCTTTTCATCGAATCCGATTCGACTAAAGTGGGAGAGGCTGACACCCGCTAGCCACCTTATGCAACATGTGCATGTCAGTCGGTGGAACCTGTCTCACGTAAGTGTACGTGTAAGGTCGGTCCGGGCCGCTTCATCCCACAATGCCGCCGAATCAAGATTGGACTAGTAACGACAAGCATATTGAACAAAATCAACGCCCACAACTACTTTGTGTTCTACTCGTGCATAGAATCTACGCAATAGACCTAGCTCATGATGCCACTGTTGGGGAACGTAGCAGAAATTCAAAAAAATTCCTACGTGTCACCAAGATCTATCTATGGAGAAACCAGCAACGAGGGGAAGGAGAGTGCATCTACATACCCTTGTAGATCGCTAAGCAGAAGCGTTCAAGAGAACGGGGTTGAAGGAGTCGTACTCGTCGTGATCCAAATCACCGGAGATCCTAGTGCCGAACGGACGGCACCTCCGCGTTCAACACACGTACAGCCCGGTGACGTCTCCCATGCCTTGATCTAGCAAGGAGAGAGGGAGAGGTTGAGGAAGACTCCATCCAGCAGCAGCACAACGGCATGGTGGTGGTGGAGGAGCGTGGCAATCCTGCAGGGCTTCGCCAATCACCGCGTGAGAGGAGGAGGGAGAGAGAGGCAGGGCTGCGCCATGGAGAAGTCAAAACTCATCTGTTGGCAGCCCCCCAAGTCCTCAAGTATATATAGGGGAGAGGGAGGGGTGCGCCCCACCTAGGGTTCCACCCTAGGGGCGGCGGCCAGCCCAAAACCCCATCTAGTGGGGCGGCCAAGGGGGGGAGAGGGGAAACTTGCCCCCCCAAGTTAGGTGGGTGCGCCCCCTCCCCAAACCCTAGGCGCCTTGGGCCCTTGTGGGGGGACGCACCAGCCCACCTGGGGCTGGTCCCCTCCCACACTTGGCCCATGCAGCCCTCCGGGGCTGGTGGCCCCACTTGGTGGACCTCCGGGACCCTCCCGGTGGTCCCGGTACGTTACCGATAAAACCCGAAACTTTTCCGGCGACCAAAACAGGACTTCCCATATATAAATCTTTACCTCCGTACCATTCCGGAACTCCTCGTGACGTCTGGGATCTCATCCGGGACTCCGAACAACATTCGGTAACCACATACAAACTTCCTTTATAACCCTAGCGTCATCGAACCTTAAGTGTGTAGACCCTACGGGTTCGGGAACCATGCAGACATGACCGAGACGTTCTCCGGTCAATAACCAACAGCAGGATCTGGATACCCATGTTGGTTCCCACATGTTCCATGATGATCTCATCGGATGAACCACGATGTCGAGGATTCGATCAATCCCGTATACAATTCCCTTTGTGCAGCGGTATTGTACTTGCCCGAGATTCGATCGTCGGTATCCTGATACCTTGTTCAATCTCGTTACCGGCAAGTCTCTTTACTCGTTCCGTAACACATCATCCCGTGATCAACTCCTTGGTCACATTGTGCACATTATGATGATGTCCTACCGAGTGGGCCCAGAGATACCTCTCCGTCACACGGAGTGACAAATCCCAGTCTCGATTCGTGCCAACCCAATAGACACTTCCGGAGATACCCGTAGTGCACCTTTATAGCCACCCAGTTACGTTGTGACGTTTGGCACACCCAAAGCATTCCTACGGTATCTGGGAGTTGCACAATCTCATGGTCTAAGGAAATGATACTTGACATTAGAAAAGCTTTAGCATACGAACTATACGATCTTGTGCTAGGCTTAGGATTGGGTCTTGTCCATCACATCATTCTCCTAATGATGTGATCCCGTTATCAACGACATCCAATGTCCATGGTCAGGAAACCGTAACCATCTATTGATCAACGAGCTAGTCAACTAGAGGCTCACTAGGGACATGGTGTTGTCTATGTATCCACACATGTATCTGAGTTTCCTATTAATACAATTCTAGCATGGATAATAAACGATTATCATGAACAAGGAAATATAATAATAACCAGTTTATTATTGCCTCTAGGGCATATTTCCAACATAAACTTGTAAGGTCTCATGACTAACTCATACGTCCATTTTGCATCATGCTTTTATATCGATGTTTATTGCATTATGGGTTGTTATGACACATTATGTCACAATACTTATGCCTATTCTCTCTTATTTTACAAGGTTTACATAAATAGGGAGAATGCCGACAGCTAGGATTATGGGTTGGAAAAGAAGCAAATATTAGAGACCTATTCTGCACAGCTCCAAAAGTCCTGAAACTTCATGGAAGTCATTTTTAGAATATATAATAAATACTGAGCGCAAGAAGATCACCAGGGGGCACACCCTGCCCACGAGGTTGGGGGCGCGCCCTACCCCCCGGGCGCACCCCCCTACCTCGTGGGCCCCTGGTGGACCTCTGATGACCATGTTCTGCTATATGAAGTCTTTCAATGAGGAAAAAATCATAATCCATCTTTTCGGACGAGACTCCGCCGCCACGGGGCGGAACCTTGGTGGAACCAATCTAGGGCTCTGGCGGAGCTGTTCTGCCAGGGAAACTTCCCTTCGGAAGGGGGAAATCATCGCCATCGTCATCACCAACGCTCCTCTCATCGGGAGAGGGCAATCTCCATCAACATCTTCACCAGCACCATCTCCTCTCAAAACCCTAGTTCATCTCTTGTATCCAATTCTTGTCTCCAAGTCTGGGATTGGTACATGTGGGTTGCTAGTAGTGTTAATTACTCCTTGTAGTTGATGCTAGTTGGTTTATTTGGTGGAAGATCATATGTTCAGATCCTATATGCATATTAATACCCATCTGATTATGAACATGAATATGCTTTGTGAGTAGTTACGTTTGTTCCTAAGGACATGGGAGAAGTCTTGCTATTTGTAGTCATGTGAATTTGGAATTCGTTCGATATTTTGATGAGATGTATGTTGTCTCTTCTCTAGTGGTGTTATGTGAACGTCGACTACATGACACTTCACCATTATTTGGGCCTAGAGGAAGGCATTGGGAAGTAATAAGTAGATGATGGGTTCCTAGAGTGACAGAAGCTTAAATCCTAGTTTATGCGTTGCTTCATAAGGGGCTGATTTGGATCCATATGTTTCATATTATGGTTAGGTTTACCTTAATACTTTTGTTGTAGTTGCGGATGCTTGCAATAGAGGTTAATCATAAGTGGGATGCTTGTCCAAGTAAGGGCAGTACCCAAGCACCGGTCCACCCACATATCTGATTATCAAAGTACCGAACGCGAATCATATGAATGTGATGAAAACTAGCTTGGCGATATTCCCATGTGTCCTCGCGAGCGCTTTTCTCTATATAAGAGGTTGTCCAGACTTGTCCTTTGCTACAAAAAGGATTGGGCCACCTTGCTGAACTTTATTTACTTTTGTTACTTGTTGCTCGTTACCAATTATCTTATCACAAAACATATGTTACCTATAATTTCAGTGCTTGCAGAGAATACCTTGCTGAAAACCGCTTATCATTTCCTTCTACTCCTCATTGGGTTCGACACTCTTACTTATCGAAAGGACTACGATAGATCCCCTATACTTGTGGGTCATCAAGAATCTTTTCTGGCGCCGTTTCCGAGGAGTGAAGCGCCTTTGGTAGGTGGAATTTGGTAAGGAAAAATTTATATAGTGTGCTGAAATTTACTGTCACTTGTTACTATGGAAAGTAATCCTCTGAGGGGCTTGTTCGGGGTATCTTCACCCCGACCAGTAGAGCAAAGAGTTGCTCCTCAACCTACTGAACCTACTGAAAATGAAAATGTCTTCTTTGAAATTCCTTCGGGTATGATAGAAAAACTACTAGCTAAACCTTCTGCAGGAGATGGAACATCACATCCCGATGAGCACCTAATATATGTGGATGAAGTTTGTGGATTATTTAAGCTTACAGGTGTGCCCGGAGATGTTACTAAGAAGAAGGTCTTCCCTTTATCTTTGAAGGGAGATGCATTGACATGGTATAGGCTATGTGATGATACGGGGTCATGGAACTACAAACGATTGAAATTGGAATTTCATTAGAAGTTTTATCCTATGCATCTTGTTCATCGTGATCGCAATTATATATATAATTTCTGGCCTCGCGAAGGAGAAAGCATCGCTCAAGCTTGGGGGAGGCTTAAATCAATGTTATTCATGCCCCAATCATGAGCTCTCAAGAGAAATGATTGTTCAAAATTTATATGATCGGCTTTCTGATAACAATCGCACCATGCTCGATACTTCTTGTGCTAGCTCTTTTATGATGAAGACTATTGAATTCAAATGGGATTTATTGGAAAGAATTAAACACAGCTCTGAAGATTGGGACCTCGACGAAGGTAAGGAGTCAGGTATGACACCTAAGTTTGATTGTGTTAAATCTTTTATGGATACCGATGTTTTTCGTAAATTTAGCACTAAATATGGACTTGACTCTGAGATAGTAGCTTCTTTCTGTGAATCTTTTGCTACTCATGTTGATCTCCCTAGGGAGAAGTGGTTTAAATATCATCATCCTATAGAAGTAAAAGTAGCTGCACCTATTAAAGTTGAAGAAAAGACTATCACTTATAATGATCCTATTGTTCCTACTTCTTATGTTGAGAAACCACCTTTCCCTGTTAGGATAAAGGATCATGCTAAAGCTTCAACTGTGGTTCGTAAAAGCAATATTAGAACTTATACACCTCCTGAGCAAATTAAAGTTAAACCTAATATTGCTATTGTTGAAGATCTCTTGTCTGATAATATTGATGGGCATGTTATTCATTTCCGTGATGAGACTGCTAGAATTGCTAAACTTGTGTTAAAGATAAACCTAGATCTTTGGTAGGCATGCCTGTTATTTCTGTTAAAATAGGAGATCATTGTTATCATGACTTATGTGATATGGGTGCCAGTGCTAGTGCTGTACCTCATGACTTATACAAAGAAATTATGCATGATATTGCACCTGCTTAGATAGAAGATATTGATGTCACAATTAAACTTGCCAATAGAGATACTATTTCACCAATTGGAATTGTTAGAGATGTTGAAGTCTTGTGTGGGAAAACTAAATATCCTGCTGATTTTCTTGTTCTTGGTTCCCCACAAGATAGCTTTTGTCCCATTATATTTGGTAGACCCTTCTTGAACACAGTTAACGCTAAGATAGATTGCAAAAAGGATGTTGTTACTATTGTTTTAGGTGATATGTATGATGAATTTAATTTCTCTAAATTTCGTAGACAGCACCGTGAAGAGGAATTGCCTAGTAAAGATGAAAAAGAATTCTTAGCACTTGTATTTGCTTGTGATAAGTTCAGACCTTATATTGTTGATTCTAAAGTAACTATTCACACTGATCATGCTGCTATTAAATACCTTATGGAAAAGAAAGATGCTAAACCTAGACTTATTAGATGGGTTCTCCTGCTACAAGAATTTGATTTGCATATTACTGATAGAAAGGGAGCTGAGAACCCCGTTGCAGACAACTTGTCTAGGTTAGAAAATGTGCTTGATGACCCACTACCTATTGATGATAGCTTTCCTAATGAACAATTAAATGTCATAAATGCTTCTCGTACTACTCCATGGTATGCTGATTATGCTAATTACAAAACAACAACAACAACAACAACAAATCCTTTAGTCCCAAACAAGTTGGGGTAGGCTAGAGGTGAAACCCATAAGATCTCGCAACCAACTCATGGCTCTGGCACATGGATAGCAAGCTTCCACGCACCCCTGTCCATAGCTAGCTCTTTAGTGATACTCCAATCCTTCAGGTCTCTCTTAACGGACTCCTCCCATGTCAAATTCGGTCTACCCCGCCCTCTCTTGACATTCTCCGCACGCTTTAGCCGTCCACTCTGCACCGGAGCTTCTGGAGGCCTGCGCTGAATATGCCCAAACCATCTTAGACGATGTTGGACAAGCTTCTCTTCAATTGGTGCTACCCCAACTCTATCTCGTATATCATCATTCCGGACTCAATCCTTCCTCGTGTGGCCACACATCCATCTCAACATACGCATCTCCGCCACACCTAATTGTTGAACATGTCGCCTTTTAGTCGGCCAACACTCAGCGCCATACAACATTGCGGGTCAAACCGCCGTCCTGTAGAACTTGCCTTTTAGCTTTTGTGGCACTCTCTTGTCACAGAGAATGCCAGAAGCTTGGCGCCACTTCATCCATCCGGCTTTGATTTGATGGTTCACATCTCCATCAATACCCCCATCCTCCTGCAGCATTGACCCCAAATACCGAAAGGTGTCCTTCTGAGGTACCACCTGGCCATCAAGGCTAACCTCCTCCTCACACCTAGTAGTACTGAAACCGCACATCATGTACTCAGTTTTAGTTCTACTAAGCCTAAACCCTTTCGATTCCAAGGTTTGTCTCCATAACTCTAACTTCCTATTTACCCCCGTCCGACTATCGTCAACTAGCACCACATCATCCGCAAAGAGCATACACCATGGGATATCTCCTTGTATATCCCTTGGGACCTCATCCATCACCAATGCAAAAAGATAAGGGCTCAAAGTTGACCCCTGATGCAGTCCTATCTTAATCGGGAAGTCATCAGTGTCGACATCACTTGTTCGAACACTTGTCACAACATTATCGTACATGTCCTTGATGAGGGTAATGTACTTTGCTGGGACTTTGTGTTTCTCCAAGGCCCACCACATGACATTCCGCGGTATCTTATCATAGGCCTTCTCCAAGTCAATGAACACCATATGCAAGTCCTTCTTTTGCTCCCTATATCTCTCCATAAGTTGTCGTACCAAGAAAATGGCTTCCATGGTCGACCTCCCAGGCATGAAACCAAACTGATTTTTGGTCACGCTTGTCATTCTTCTTAAGCGGTGCTCAATGACTCTCTCACATAGCTTCATTGTATGGCTCATCGGCTTAATTCCACGGTAATTAGTACAACTCTGAACATCCCCCTTGTTCTTGAAGATTGGTACTAATATACTCCGTCTCCATTCTTCTGGCATCTTGTTTGCCCGAAAAATGAGGTTGAAAAGCTTGGTTAGCCATACTATCGCTATGTCCCCGAGACCTTTCCACACCTCAATGGGGATACAATCAGGGCCCATCGCCTTGCCTCCTTTCATCCTTTTAAAAGCCTCCTTGACCTCAGACTCCTGGATTCGCCGCACAAAACACATGCTGGTCTCATCAAAGGAGTCGTCCAGTTCAATGGTAGAACTCTCATTCTACCCATTGAACAGCTTGTCGAAGTACTCCCGCCATCTATGCTTAATCTCCTCGTCCTTCACCAAGAGTTGTCCTGCTCCGTCCTTGATGCATTTGACTTGGCCAATATCCCTCATCTTCCTCTCTCGGATCTTGTCCATCTTATAGATGTCCCTTTCACCTTCCTTCGTGCCTAACCGTTGGTAGAGGTCCTCATATGCCCGACCCCTTGCTTCACCAACAGCTCGCTTTGCGGCCTTCTTCGCCATCTTGTACTTCTCTATGTTGTCTGCACTCCTATCCAGGTATAGGCGTTTGAAGCAATCTTTCTTCTCTTTAATCGCCTTCTGGACATCATCATTCCACCACCAGGTATCCTTATCTTCGCTTCTCCTTCCCCTGGACACTCCAAGCTCCTCCGAGGCCACCTTACGAATGCAAGTCGCCATCTTCGTCCACACATTGTTCGCATCTCCTCCTTCCTCCCAAGGGCCCTCCTTAATGACCCTCTCCTTGAACGCTAGAGCTACCTCCCCCTTGAGCTTCCACCACTTCGTTCTAGCGACTTTGGCACGCTTATCCCGCTGGACACAAATCCGTAAGCGGAAGTCAGCAACCACCAGCTTATGCTGGGGTACAACACTCTCTCCAGGTATCACCTTACAGTCTAGGCACGCACGCCTATCTTCTCTTCTCGAGAGGATGAAATCAATCTGGCTAGAGTGTTGGCCACTACTAAAAGTCCCTAGATGTGATTCTCTCTTTCTAAAGAGGGTGTTAGCTACAATCATGTTGTAGGCTAGAGCAAAGCTTAAGACATCTTCTCCTTCTTGATTCCTGATGCCATAGCCAAAGCCCCCGTGCGCCCCTTCAAAACCTGTGTTAGATGTACCCACATGGCCATTGAGGTCTCCTCCTATGAAGAGCTTCTCACCAATCGGTACACTCCTAACCATGTCTTCCAGGCCTTCCCAGAACTCCCTCTTGGTGTTCTCATTGTGGCCTACTTGCGGGGCATACGCGCTGATAACATTGAGAACCAAGTCCTCAACTACCAGCTTGACCAGGATAATCCGGTCCCCGCGTCTCTTGATGTCTACCACTCCATACTTGAGGCTCTTGTTGATCAAGATGCCTACGCCATTTCTGTTTGCTGATTATGCTAATTACATTGTTGCTAAATTTATACCACCTAGTTTCACATACCAACAAAAGAAAAAGTTCTTCTATGATTTGAGAATTTACTTTTGGGATGAACCACATCTTTATAAAGAATGAGTAGATGGTGTTATTAGACGTTGTGTACCTGAGCATGAACAGGAACAGATCCTATGCAAGTGTCACTCCGAGGCTTATGGAGGACACCATGCTGGAGATAGAACTGCACACAAGGTATTGCAATCCGGTTTTTATTGGCCTACTCTCTTCAAGGATGCCCGTAAGTTTGTCTTATCTTGTGATGAATGTCAAAGAATTGGTAATATTAGTAGACGTCAAGAAATGCCTATGAATTATTCACTTGTTATTGAACCATTTGATGTTTGGGGCTTTGATTATATGGGACCTTTTCCTGCCTCTAATGGATATACACATATTTTAGTTGTTGTTGCTTACGTTACTAAGTGGGTAGAAGCTATTCCAACTAGTAGTGCTGATCATAACACCTCTATTAATATGCTTAAGGAAGTTATTTTTCCAAGGTTTGGAGTCCCTAGATACTTAATGACTGATGGTGGTTCACATTTTATTCATGGTGCTTTCCGTAAAATGCTTGCTAAGTATGATGTTAATCATAGAATTGCATCTCCTTATCACCCACAGTCTAGTGGTCAAGTAGAATTGAGTAATAGAGAAAACAAATTAATTTTGCAAAAGACTGTTAATAGATCTAGAAAGAATTGGTCCAAGAAACTTGATGATGCATTATGGGCCTATATATAAAAATCCTATGGGTATGTCTCCGTATAAAATGGTTTATGGAAAAGCATGTCACTTACCTCTCGAACTAGAACATAAGGCTTATTGGGCTATTAAAGAGCTCAACTATGATTTCAAACTTGCCGGTGAGAAGAGGTTATTTGACATTAGCTCACTTGATGAATGGAGAACCCAAGCCTATGAGAATGCCAAGTTATTTAAAGAAAAAGTTAAAAGATGGCATGACAAAAGAATACAAAAGCGTGAGTTTAATGTAGGTGATTATGTATTGCTATACAACTCTTGTTTAAGATTTTTTTGCAGGAAAACTTCTCTCTAAATGGGAAGGTCCTTACGTTATAGAGGAGGTCTATCACTACGGTGCCATAAAAATCAACAACTTCGAAGGCACAAATCTGAAGGTGCTGAACGGTCAAAGAATTAAACATTATATCTCAGGTAATCCTATAAATGTTGAAACCAATGTTATTGAAACCGTAACCCCGGAGGAATACATAAGGGACACTTTCCGGAATGTTTCAGACTCCGAAAAGGAATAGGTATGTGGTACGGTAAGTAAACCGACTCCAAAACTGTTCTAATGGCAATTTTCTTCCGTTTTGGAATATTTAGAAAAATAGAAAAATAAGAAGCAGTCCGGGAAGGACACGAGGGTGGAGGGCGCGCCCTACCCCCCTGGGCGCGCCCCCCTACCTCGTGGGCACCTCGTGTGCTCTCTGGACTCTGTTTTCTTACACGTTACGTATTTTGGTCGGTAAAAATTCATTATATAATCTCCCGGAGGTTTTGACTCCCATATCACGCAAATATTTCCTGTCTTTGTTTCGAGCTGTCCTACTACAGATTTGAGCAACATGTCGTCCCAGGATTCGGAAGGAGAGAGCTATGTGGCTGACTACCTTGCGGATCCTAAAGTCTATGGGGATGTGGAACATTGTGGTTGGACTACGAAAGAAGAAGAGGACTATGAACCTAAGGGAAAGGAGGAGACGAGCTCAGATGAAGATGAAGTCCCACTACCTCAACCTGGGGACATGCATGTGGAGTTTAAAAAGTCAAGCCTCCCTGATAGAGTAAAGAAACCTAAGATCGAGTTTATCCCTTTTCGCCTCTTGCAGGAAAACAAGCAGGAACTATGCAAGATACTGAGCCTGGAGTAGGAGATCGAGGACCTAAGGGACCAAAATTCTGTCCTCAAGCGCAAATTAAGGAAGAAGCCTACGCCATCAACAAAACCATCACCTTCTTCACCAACAAAGAAGAACTGAGTATTTGGTATGGGCACTCCCCTTGGCAACCGCCAAGCTTGGGGGAGTGCCCCGGTATCGTATCGTATCACCATCACTTTTATCTTTACCGTTTTTCTTAGTTCGATCCTTTTGGTAATATCTTGATCTCGTAGAATAAAAGTTTTTAGTATGATCTAGTTGTGAGTTTTGCTTTATGATCCTTCTATGTAATCGAGTCCGTGAGCTATATATAATAAAGATTAGTGTTGAGTCAAGGGCTTGTTTATTTTGCCATGATCTTGAGTGAATAAAAGAAAAGAGAAAGAATAAAAGGAAATAAAAGAGATCATATGGATCTTATGGAGAGTAATGCGCTCACATAGAAAGAGTATGATGAATAAAAGTTGTTGAGAGTTGAAAAACATAGTTTTGGTCATCGTTGCAATTAATAGGAAGTAATAAAGAAAGAGAGGTCTTGACATATAAATATACTATCTTCGACATCTTTTATGATTGTGAACACTCATTAAAATATGACATGCTAAAGAGTTGACGTTGGACAAGGAAGACAACGTAATGGGTTATGTTTTCTTACATTTGAGATAAATTATATTGTCATGGATCATCCAACATGGTTGAGCTTGCCTTTCCCTCTCATGCTAGCCAATTCTTCGCACCAAGTAGAGATACTACTTGTGCTTCCAAACACCCTTAAACCAGTTTTGCCATGAGAGTCCACCATACCTACATATGGATTGAGTAAGATCCCTCAAGTAAGTTGTCATCGGTGCAAGCAATAAAAATTGCCCTCTAAATATGTATGACTTATTAGTGTGGGAGAAAATAAGCTTTATACGATCGTGTGATATGGAAGAAATAAAAGCGACAGACTGCATAATAAAGGTCCATATCACAAGTGGCAATATAAAGTGACGTTCTTTCGCATTAAGATTTTGTGCATCCAACCATAAAAGCGCATGACAACCTCTGCTTCCCTCTGCAAAGGGCCTATCTTTTACTTTTATCTCCTACCTTACATAAGAGTCATGGTGATCTTCATCCTTCCTTTTTACATTTTATCTTTTGGCAAGCACAACATGATGGAAAGATCCTGGCATATATGGCTAATTGGATGTGAGTTTTCATGAACTATTATTGTTGACATTACCCTTGAGGTAAAACGTTGGGAGGCAAAACTATAAGCCCCTATCTTTCTCTGTGTCCGATTAAAACTCCATACCCATAAGTATTGCGTGAGTGTTAGCAATTTTGAAAGACTATATGATAGTTGAGTATGTGGACTTGCTGAAAAGCTCTTATATTGACTCTTTCCTATGTTATGATAAATTGCAATTGCTCCAATGACCGAGATTATAGTTTGTTAGTTTTCAATGAAGTTTATAATTCATACTTGAAATTGTGATTGAATTGTTACTCTAGCATAAGAGATCATATGACAAAAATTATATAAGTTGTTGTTCTAAGAATGATCATGATGCCCTCATGTCCGTATTTTATTTTTATTGACACCTCTATCTCTAAACATGTGGACATATTTTTCGATTTCGTCTTTCGCTTGAGAACAAGCGAGGTCTAAGCTTGGGGGAGTTGATACGTCCATTTTGCATCATGCTTTAATATCGATGTTTATTGCATTATGGGCTGTTATTACACATTATATCACAATACTTATGCCTATTCTCTCTTATTTTACAAGGTTTACATAAAGAGGGAGAATGCCGGCAGCTGGGATTCTGGGCTGGAAAAGGAGCAAATATTAGAGACCTATTCTGCACAGCTCCAAAAGTCCTGAAACTTCACGGAAGTCATTTTCAGAATATATAATAAATACTGAGCGCAAGAAGTTCACCGGGGGGGCCACACCCTGCCCACGAGGGAGGGGGCGCCCCCCACCCCTGGGCGCCCCCTACCTCGTGGGCCCCCTGGTGGCCCTCCGATGACCATCTTCTGTTATATGAAGTCTTTCAATGAGGAAAAAATTATAATCCATCTTTCCGGATGAGACTCCGCCGCCACGAGGCGGAACCTTGGCGGAACCAATCTAGGGCTCTGGCGGAGCTGTTCTGCCGGGGAAACTTCCATCTGGGAGGGGGAAATCATCGACATCGTCATCACCAACGCTCCTCTTATCGGGAGAGGGCAATCTCCATCAACATCTTCACCAGCACCATCTCCTCTCAAAACCCTAGTTCATCTCTTGTATCCAATTCTTGTCTCCAAGTCTTGGATTGGTACATGTGGGTTGCTAGTAGTGTTAATTACTCCTTGTAGTTGATGCTAGTTGGTTTATTTGGTGGAAGATCATATGTTCAGATCCTATATGCATATTAATACCCCTCTTATTATGAACATGAATATGCTTTGTGAGTAGTTACGTTTGTTTCTGAGGACATGGGAGAAGTCTTGCTATTAGTAGTCATGTGAATTTGGTATTCGTTCGATATTTTGATGAGATGTATGTTGTCTCTTCTCTAGTGGTGTTATGTGAACGTCGACTACATGACACTTCACCATTATTTGGTCCTAGAGGAAGGCATTGGGAAGTAATAAGTAGATGATGGGTTGCTAGAGTGATAGAAAGCTTAAACCCTAGTTTATGCGTTACTTCATAAGGGGCTGATTTGGATCCATATGTTCCATGCTATGGTTAGGTTTACCTTAATACTTTTGTTGTAGTTGCGGATGCTTGCAATAAAGGTTAATCATAAGTGGGATGCTTGTCCAAGTAAGGGCAGTACCCAAGCACCGGTCCACCCACATATCAGATTATCAAAGTACCGAACGCGAATCATATGAACGTGATGAAAACTAGCTTGACGATATTCCCATGTGTCCTCGAGAGCGCTTTTCTCTATATAAGAGGTTGTCCAGGCTTGTCCTTTGCTACAAAAAGGATTGGGCCACCTTGCTGAACTTTATTCACTTTTGTTACTTGTTGCTCATTACCAATTATCTTATCACAAAATTATCTATTACCTATAATTTCAGTGCTTGCAGAGAATACCTTGCTGAAAACCGTTTATCATTTCATTCTGCTCCTCGTTGGGTTCGACACTCTTACTTATCTAAAGGACTACGATAGATCCCCTATACTTTTGGGTCATCACTGACTCAAGTGTTCAGCAGTTTGAGAAATATTTTGTTCTGAAAATGGTGGGAAAAACCTCTATTGTCCCCTGCACCATGTATGTGTGCAACTTAATTCACTACAGATCATAAATCACATAAATGCATTTATATCTGTGACATTTCCGAATCATACAACTTATATAAGTACGAAAACCAATAAAACATATCGATGATTACTGTGGAAGCCTGGAAGGCCTGCCATGTCATGAAGGGTGTGCACAGACCACTATGCTTGTTCATGAAAGACCAAGCGACATCTTTTTAGCAGCAGGAGCAGCTTGAGGCTGTTGTGCAGACAAGTGCCACTCCTCCACACCCTTGCAGATGGAGTCGGTGTCTTGGTAGTCCTCGCGAAAGGTCTCGAGATTGTTGTTCATGTTGGCAAACAACGAAACGACCAGCTCGTGATGCCATCTCTCCACGCGTGGGAAGTCACAATACTTGCTCCCGAAATCATCCATGTACTGCAGATCAAAGGAACAAAAAAAATACTCTGAAGGTAAATACCTTGATCAGCTAGCTTGGTATGAAATAGTTGCTAGAGCAAGTCTAACGGATTCACTAAATTATCTCCTTTTAAAAAAGTTTAATATAAGGCTAGGAGTAAAAAAAATCTATGATGGCAGAGTCTCTAAACCGTCTCCATTTATTCTAAAGACACTTCAAACTTGTCGTCTGGCATTTATATTTGGGGGAGGGGTGGTGGTATAAATATCACTTTAACTACAGTTTGTGTGTGTTGGGGGTATGTGGTAGGGAGGGAGGGGGGGGGTATAAATGTCCACAATAGCTACATGCGGCCGTCTGATTTTTTATTTTGGGTTGGTCGATTTCGCTAGAAGGGAGAAACTGCCGAAGGGGAGGAAGAAGCACGTTGGAGGAGTGGAAGAAGCTCGCTGGCAGTCTACCCCATCATCTATCTTAGGGTGGGGGTGGGGGAGGCAGCACAACGGTGGTCGGGGGTGGCAGCACGGCGGTGGTGCAAGTTCGCCGGAGAAAAACCGGTCATCGCTTAGGGCTAGAGGGATGGCTGGGGAGGCGGCAAGACTAGTGGGGGGGTTCAGGGGTGGGAGGTGTGGCGAGGCGGTCGTGGGACGCTGATGGCCTCGGAGGGGGGGGGGGGCATCAGGCGGCCCGACCGGTGGTACATGAGGTGGTCAGAGGAGGAAGATGAGTCGGAGATTGAAGAAGACGATCTCGCTGTTGATTTTCCATCCAACGGTCCAAAATGTTCGACCGACCCAAACCCAGTTTTCAGTCGATTGACTATTAGCCACGCCCCTTTGTAACTACGGTCTGTGTGTGTGTTGCGGGTATGGAGGGAGGGTTTGTCACAACACCACTAAACTAGCGCCAACTACCTCCATTCGGCATTGTGGACCAGTTTTCGCTACCACCCACCCTCGTCTCCACCTAGCGATAGGTCGGCGGCCAATATGAATGCCGCCATGGCCAGCGATGATGAGGTCATCTCTCCCTTACCCCACCAAGTTGTTGAGTGTGTCGTCGCCTATCGTGCACCTTCTGTGGCCGCTTTCTTCCCCACTCACGATGTCCAAGGGCTTCACATCGCACTCCCTCTAGTAGCAACGACCGGTGCCTCGACATGAGCTTATGGGTGGTGTGGAAAGTGGTAGACAGTAGAGATACTGTTGCGGTGTGGTTGGGGGAAGAATGTAGGTTAAACCAAAAAGAAGGCAAAATAAGTATGTATCACATCGACAAGTAGGCTCCACATGGCGGTAAAAATATAAATGTTGTAGTTTTAGTGAATCTGACTTTGCACGCTTGCTTTAAAGTTAAACAATTTTGGACCCAACTAGTGGTTAGTCGACCGAGATTTTACAAATTTGTTAATACACATCTGGAAAGAAGTTCACTATGTTATGAAAAATTGTTCATCTAGACTAGTGCAAAAGAATTTCTAGTTTCTGCTTCCAAACTTAGAAAAACGAAAATGATAAATCCCGAACGTTCGAGATTTGACCATGGCAAATCTTACTTTTTTGATGGCAATTTTAGTGACGCGTGGATAACAAGTTTAGTTGACACACATGGTAATTTCCTGGCAAAAGAAACACTGAGCACGGATTTCTCATGCTTGCTAACTAAACTTGTCATCCTCATGTCACTAAAATTGCCATAAAAACTTTCGATTTGCCATGGTAAAAGATGAACGTCTGAGCGGTATCGGGATCCAAAAAAATAACTTACATGGACCTCAACGTCAGATGGATTGGGACTGGACTCTGTATTGACTAAGAGTCGGCTGAGAATAGCAAATCTAAAATTTCATTTTTGGTTTTGCTAATTCTAATGTACCGGAACTCGCCGGAGAAGAGAAGCTATCTTAGGGGAAGCCATGACCCCAACATCTATATTAGGGGGTGGTGGGGTGCAGGGGATCGCCCGAGTTATTTTAGGTGAGACGGGTTAAAGGGATGACCAGGATGACGGCCAGCACGGCGACGGGGAGAGGTAGAGGGAAGGGCGGGACGGCGAGGTGGCGCTAGACACCGGCCATGGGGGCGGAGGCAGCGGCTGGGCCTGGGCTGGCTGACGGCTACACGGGAGAAAGAAGAAACCAGAGGTTGAATATGAGCAGTGTAAGTCTGTTCACAGTCGTTGGATGAAGATCAGACGGTCTAGAATATAAGTGACTGACAGATGCTCTTTTTTCAGGTAGGATGCATAGTCGATCCCTCTTTTTAGGGAGTCTGCTAAATTTGTTGTTCGTACCGTGGGCATGGTCTCAGACAAGCAGACGTCGTGGGTGTACTTCTTGGGCACGCCCGCGATCTCCCTGGCACGGTAATACTCCTCCACGGACCGCATCATCTCCTGCTCCGGCGGCAGCGTCCTCCTCCCTGACAGCACCTGCGCCCCCCATTTCGCCTGAGCCTCGAAGAACCGGGGCGCAAACACCTGCGTACCAGACGCATTGATTAATTTGTTTTGGTACGTATAATCAAGATCTGCTGTAATGCTTATGATTTCACGAACCTTTATGGGTATGCCGACGAAGGAGAGCGACGGCGCCAGCGACGGCGGGAACACGTGCTCGAACAGCGGGCCGACGCGGTTGTCGTCGACGGTGACCGCCCCCGCCGTGTGCAGGAACGGGAAAGAGTAATTGTACCCCGTGCAGTAGATGATGGTGTCGGCGAGGACGCCGGAGCCGCCGCCGCCGAACACCACCAGCCCGTCCTCGCACAGGCGCTCCACCTAGTAGCTTTCCATGTACGGGTCACTCGTTTCGTTTTGCATGTGGAGACCGACCGACGTGAGACGTGACTGACTGGAGCACGGAATAGACGTAGTAGTACGTACGTGCAGTTGCAGGTGCAGGTTGGCGCTATGCTTGGCGAGCACTTTGGCGAGCCCGGGGGTGACCTCCTCCATGGACTTGGCCACGAGGTGCACCTCCTTGGCGACCCCGCGGACCTCCATGGCGATGTCCTTGCCGCTCGCCCCGCACCCGACCACCACCACCACGTCGCCCCGGAACGGCTCCGGCACCCTGTACGAGTGGCTGTGCATCTGCCTCCCCCTCCACGCCTCCATGCCCTGGATGCTTGGCAGCCTCGGCTGCGAGTAGTGGCCGTTCGCCACGACGACGGCGTCGAAGACCTCCTCCTCCTCCGTGCCCTCGTGTACGGACCTCACCGTCCACTTCCGCGTCGGAGCCACCGCCATGGCGACGCGCAGGACACGCGTGTTGAGCCGGACCGCCTCCATGAGCCCGAACGCGTCGCAGAAGTCCCTGAGGTAGAGCTGCACCTCGCGGTGGCCCGGGAAGCGGCGGCCGTCGCGGCCGTCCTTGGGCGCGAAGTGGAAGTCGGTGAACCCCATGTTCTCCCTGGCGCTGATGGCGCGGAGGGACGCGTACAGGCTGCCGTGCACCTTCACCGTCTCCGCGGCGCCGAGCGGGTCGTCGGCGCCATCGCTCCTCGGGTCGTACAGCCACTGCCCGCCCACGTCGGCGTTCTGCTCCAGCACCGTCACGTCGTGGCCCTCCCGGCGCAGCTCGCGGGCTGACGCCAGCCCGGCCATCCCGGCTCCGATCACGCATACCTACTTGCGTTCCAATGGCATGCTCTCGTCGCAGACCATGTCGATTCTCGGGAAGTCGCGCGGTGGATTGCTCGAGCTTGGCTCCGATCGCGCATGCTGCCTTCTTCCGTTGCATTGGCTCTTTTATGTGCATTATCTGTCAGATCAGACACTCCGCCCACTGTGATAAACAGTGGTAGAAAGTTTAGGTGGTTGCATGAGTCGATGGGATGTCTCCCATTTTTCTGTTAGGTGGTGGTGTACCGTAGTGTATCACCAGCAGACCATGAAAGGTGGCGTACTGTGCTCGTCGTTACAGTACAATCCAAAGTGCAATAATTGAGATCTTTCAAACAGATTATTTTTTAGATCTTTCAGAAAAGTGCAATGATTGACGTGCGGTGCTCGTGTGTAGCCAAATTGCACCGTGCACGTACCTACTGGAACTACTGTTGAAAATATTAACACTTTTTCCACTAAACTAATCCATGAGTAAACAATAAGCATGGCAAATACGGTATGCATTTCATACCGATACCTAAGCATGTGAGAGCGTACAGTACATAGAACCGAAACATCTACGAACATCATATATACGGCCATCACATGAACGAGCAAATAGAGGATGAACGAGTCATATCCTCCGGTTGGCCAGGCCAACGCGGCGGCGACAGCGGCAGCCTCGGCATAGGCTGAGGCCTTCTTCTTAGTGGCTTCGTCATTAGCCATGGAGTCGATGCAGGTGAAGTAGTGGAAGCAGAGGCGGACGGAAACGGGGACGGATCGGGAGCAGTCGCGTCGAGACGTTCCCCCAAAACCTTATTGTCGTTCTTCCGGGCAGGATCTCGAACGACAGGGTTCCGGAGGCACCTACTCTCCCGACAAACCGTGCATGCGGTCGTCGGGATGGGATCGCCGGAAGCAGTACAGAGAGAGGAACGGTAGATGACGGCTAGGGTTGTGCGAGAGGGAGTGAGTGAACTGAGTTAGGGACGACCGAGTCCACGAACAGCCCACGGTCCAACGTCTCGGACAGTGGCACTTTCGTAAGCGACTCGTTAATTATTTCAAGATTAATTAACCATTCTTGACCGGCAAAAATAAGATTCGGCTCGGCTCATTCTCGCAACCCGCTGCGCGCGCGCGTCGTGGCGAGGCGAGGCGTGGCGAGGCGGACGGCGGAGGAGGAGGAGCGCGCATGTACAGCTCCTATTCCCAAATTCCCAATAGCAAGTGATGGAGCAACCCTTATAAAGAGGTCTCACTCTTCTTACTATAGTACTATGGTACTACACTTCCCACCACTTGCCGTACACATGCATGGGCCTTAGAGATTAACCAGGGATTATTGTCTTATATGGGCCTAAGCCCATCCATAATCCAGCAATCCCCCACCAGATCTCGAGGCACATAAGTTTGTCAGCTGTTCTAAACAATGTTTGATATACCAGAATTTTCAGTGGAGACTGTTAAATTGAACTTCCACCTAGAGCAATGGGATTAGACTTCTTCACAACTGAACAATGGACTATGCCTTGAATTGTCAGTTTGGCGTGTAGAAGTTTCGCCCATTGTCAGCTGATACGTGGCTGCCGAAGGCTAAACCCCACGGGTGGAGCTTATTAGTCATACTCCGTACCTTTTCATGAGCTTCCTAGAGATCACCCAATCTCATAGACTGTGACCAGCAGTCGGACTCACATAGGTGTGTTCCTCTAAGGAATGCTCCGTAGGTTAGCATCTTGCTTACATAAGCTTTGGAACACATTAAGACAAAAGTCAGCCTGCCTTACAGAATTGAGAGTATTATTGCATCTCCAACGGAGTGGGTTAATTAAGGATACCATCCTCAGTTGACCGCTGGATTGTTTTCCCAGGACCTAATTCACGGGATCTCTGATCACATAGGTTGGGTTATCCCCATGGCAACTTACGTGGGTCTTATACCCATCTCCCTCGATGCATTTTCTATCACAATCCGTGATAGTCCTTTCGTAAAAGGGTCTGCCAGATTCTTAGCCGTCTGGATATAATCCAACACTATCACTCCAGAGGTTCTTGATTTTTTGACAAATTTTGATCTTCTTCTTATGTGCTTTGTGGATTTCATGTTGTCCTTTGAACTCTTAGCCTTGGTAATCACAGTTTGATTGTCACGGTTCATAAGGACAGCCGGGACTAGTTTATCAACCACCAACAAATCCATTAAAAGCTCTCGAAGCCATTCTGCTTCGATGCATGATGTGTCTAATGTTGTGAGTTCTACTTCCATAGTCGATCTCGTTAAGATCGTCTGCTTGCAAGACTTCCAGGAAACATCACCGCCACCAAGTGTGAAGACATATCCACTTGTGGCTTTCATCTCATCAGCATCAGATATCCAATTCAAATCACTATACCCCTCAAGTACCGTCGGGTACCTAGAATAGTGAATTCCGTAGTTCACAGTACCTTGCAAATAACGCATCACTCTCTCAACAGCATGACAATGCACATCTCTTGGATTGGAAACAAACCGGCTCAGTTTGCACACAGCAAATGAGATGTCAAGACGAGTAGCACAAGCTAGGTACATCAGTAAACCAACCACTTGAGAATATCTCAATTGATCTACAGCCGTGCCTTCGAACTTTCGAATCCGCATGCTAGGATCATATGGTGTTGCAGAAGGTTTGCAGTCCGTATATCCAAAACGGCTCAAAATATTCTCAACATAGTGGGATTGCAAAAGTGTAATTCCACCCTCAGTATTTCTCATTAACTTAATGTTCAAGATAACATCAGCCACACCCAGGTCTTTCATCTCAAAGTTATGAGATAGAAAAGCCTTGACCTCCTCAATGACTTTGAGGTGGGTCGCAAATATCAGTATGTCATTGACATACAGACACAGTATAACTCCTTCGCCCCCACCATAGCGATAGTATACATATTTGTCAGCTTCGTTAACAACAAAGCCAGCAAATGTCAAAGTTGTATTAAACTTCTCATGCCATTGCTTAGGCGCTTGTTTCAGGCCATACAAAGATTTCACTACCTTACACACCTTTCTTTCCTGACCATTTACTACAAAGCCATCTGGCTATTGCATGTAAATTTCCTCGTCTAGATCTCCATTGAGGAAAGCCGTCTTAACGTCCATCTGATGAAAGAGAAGACCATGTGAGGCAACCAATGCGAGTAACACTCGAATGGTTGTCAGTCTAGCCATAGGTGAGTAAGTATCAAATAATTCTTTTTTCTTCTTTTTGGGTATAACCCTTGGCCACAAGCCTAGCCTTGTACTTCTCAACAGTACCATCGGGCCTAAGCTTCCTCTTGAACACCCACTTACATCCCATTGGTTGGCAACTGAGGGAGTCCTGGACTAAGGGGTCCTCGGGCGTCCGGCCTGTTATCCATGGGCCGGACTGATGGGCTGTGAAGACATGAAGGCCGAAGACTATACATGTGTCCGGATTGGACTCTCCTTGGCGTGGAAGGCAAGCTTGGCCACCGACTATGAAGATTCCTTCTTAAGTAACCGACTCTATGTAAACCCTGGATTCCCCCGGTGTCTATATAAACCGGAGGGGTTAGTCCGAAAAGGACAGATACTCATTACCATAGTCATACATGCTAGACTTCTAGGGTTTAGCCATTACAATCTCGTGGTAGATCAACTCTTGTAACACTCATATTCATCAAGATCAATCAAGCAGGACATAGGGTATTACCTCCATAGAGAGGGCCCGAACCTGGGTAAACATCGTGTCCCCTGTCTCCTATTACCATCGATCCTACACGTACAGTTCGGGACCCCCTACCCGAGATCCACCGGTTTTGACACCGACATTGGTGCTTTCATTGAGAGTTCCAATGTGCCGTCGACGAAAGGCTCGATGGCTCGCCTTGTCCTTAAAGACAACATCACCTCCGGGGGATCTCTGGCCCCGGGCCAAACCCTCCGGTTGGGCGGCTTTACTATGATCGCCCGTTCGGACGTTGAGCCGACGATGACCTCTCGGGCCATCGAAAACCCCCTTCGCATCAACTTCGAGCACTCCAAGCAGATGGATCCGATAGAGTTTTCATCTTTGAACGAACTCCTAGATCGCATCGCCGCTTTGGGAATAGCCATAGACTACGATCGGATCGGGCCTAAAACCGATCAAGGAGAAATCAAGACCCTACTGATCACCCACCAGATTGCGGTAGTCATGGAGCGGGACAGTGAGTCTTCTTCTATACCGAAGATGGACTATGTTCAAATCGCCGATCAAGAAGAGCCGGATACCCACCCGCAAAAGGATGCGACCAGCCCTCCGAACATAGCATCGGACGACGGTCCTAAACAATCAAAAGATATTCCGGAACCCGAACTGTTAAGCCCGGAAGGTCATCAGACTCCGGATAATCGGTCAGGTCGGGGTTCGGATTTACTTCCACCCACCCACCCGGATATAGACACTCTCATGAGCATAAAACAACAGTCTCAGGAAATGGTCCATCACTTCTGGGCCAGATTCCTCCTTGTCAAGGACAAGGTAAAAGATTGCCGTGACGAGGACACAATATCAGCGCTCTGCAACAATTGCGCGGACGAAGGAATCCTCAACGCCATTAATCGCCGCCGCATACTAAAATTCGCTGACTTAGCAACCATCATACAAAAGTACAGTGCGATGGAGAGCACCTGGAAAACTCAGCCACCTCGCTGGGAACCGTGAGTCCCAACTCAACTCCCCCTATAGGCGAAAAGGGCGCACCCTCGCGGAACGCCCAGTCCAGCAGTCAAGAAACACAAAACCGCTATGCGGCACGACACCGTTCTGGTGGGGTGGCTCGATGGCCCATGCAAAATACGTACAACACCAGATACCATGGCAACCCACAGCCTTAGAGGATGTTGGATACTACGACAGGTAGCCAAGAGCGGCGAGGACATCCTTATCAAGGACGACCCAGAACGGCATCCCCCAGGGGACGATAACTCAAGAGTATTGACGGTCTTTGAGACATTCGCTTCAAACAACAAGCGCAAAAGGGCGCTTCGCGAGCTCGCCGAAGTCTGCCAAATTGCTGTGATAAACCCCTGGAACGACACGGCTATAACATTCAACGCCAGTGACGAACCAAACTACAGAACAGTACGAGCGCCAGCCGCGTTAGTCCTCAGTCCCATCGTGGACGGGTCTCGACTTACCAAGGTCCTCATGGACGGCGGCAGCGGACTAAACCTCATTTATGAGGACACACTCCATAAAATGGAAATAGACAAGAGCCGCATCATGCAAAGTAACACAACCTTCCGAGGAATTATTCCCAGTCGGGAGGCGCGGTGCGTGGTGTCACAGCCCTAGAATTTGCTTGCGATTAGTTGCCTTAAAGCATCCATGCATCATGTTATTTTTTCAATTAAAGTTGAAATGGGGATGAAAAACCCTAGCACCAAAATTAAATCAATTAGGTTCAACTTAAAAACATTTTCAAGAACCGAGAATGCTCTTTAGAAAAGTTCATCATTTTTGAATTGGTCTAGAACCTCTGACAAAAACGGTGCACACCTTTCTAGGTCATTTTTGGATTTTTGAATTAAATCATAAGTACTTGCATTTGGATATTTAAATCCTATAAATAATTTTAAATGTCCAAAAAATCTTGAAAGTATTTTAAGGTTGTTGGAAATAATCCAAACATATGCCACAATCATTTTCAAGATTTTTCAAAATGAATTAGTATTTCTACTAATTCAAAACAAAATTAAAGTAATAGAAAAACTGAAACAGAAATGGGAAAGAGAGAGAGAGAGGAAATACCTGGCGCCTACCTTCAACCCAGAGGCCCAACACTGTGCAGCCCAGCAGCAGCCCAGCCCACCACAACCGCCACCGTCTTCAACCTCCAGCCAGTAGGCAGGAGGGCGTGTGCCCAACGCGCGCGCGCACGCGCCGGCCACCTCCTCCCTGCCTGGTTGCTCCCTCGCCGCCATGGACGCCTCCTGCGTCGCCACGCAATGCCTCTGGTCTTCTCTCACCCCCCCCCCCCCCCCCCCCCCCCCCCCCCCCCCCCCCCCCGTGCTCCTCCTCCCCTCAGTCTCTCTTCCTTTCGCACGGTCCGAGCGCCACCGTCGCCACCGACAAGCACCACCACGGCCACTGCCTCCCCCTCGCCCCTGGACATGCCCAGGAGCATCGCCCCGTCGCCCACACCCTCTCCGATGAGTCAAGCAACGCTGGACGCCCCCGAACGCCGCCGACGTCGTCGTCTTCAACCTTCTGCCCCCCAGATCGCCAGAGATGCCCCGTCGTCGTCCGGCCTTCCCCGAGCCCACTTTGACGGTCGTCGCAACCGCCGTGAGCCACTAAACCTTCTCCCTCCCTCCGTTTTCCCTCTCGCATGTCGTAGCCGCCGTGCCACACGCACCCGCACGCGCCGCCGCCTACGCTCGCCACCGACACGACTCCGGTGACCTTTTGGTCCGCTCGTCGTGTCCATCGCACTTGCCGCTTCGCGCACGCCCTCCCTAGCGCGTTAGCTTCCCCGCCTGCACCCCGAAGCGCCTCCCGCGCTCCCGCCCGAGCTCCGGCTGCCGCCGCCGAGCTCCTTGCCGTCGCCAAGGACCACCCCACGGCCAAGCACGGTCGTGATCTGAAGCGCCTCGTCGCGCTGGTTCCGTAGAGCCCAAGAGCGCGAGCTCTCGTGGCCGGAATCGCCCGGCTGGCGAGCCGCCGCCGCACTGTGAGGTCACCGGCGACTAACCCCGGCGACCGCTGACGTGGCATCGTCATTAGCTCTAATGACGGTGCTAACTAACCTCCCTAGCTCATTGGTATACGGGCCCCACGCGCTAATTAACCCCAGTTTATTCCTTCTTAGATTTATCCTAATCACGGTGGCCCCACGCGTCAGTTTTGACCGTGCTGACGTGGCCGTTGACCGGGCCCACAGGTCAGTGACCCTGACCAGCACTGTGTCACTGACCAGTGGGATCCACTAGTCAGGTTTGACCTGGTCAGCCTCAGTTGACTCGCTGAGGTCATGCTTGCACAATGCTGATGCAGTAATTGATTTTCTGGATTTAAAATAATTCAGGAAATTTCATAAAATAGCCAAAACTTCTAAAAATCATAGAAATTCAACCCTAACTTCAAATGAAATAATTTATATATGAAAAATGATCAGAAAAATATGAAGGATCTGTTTATGCCATGATCATGTAGGTTTGAACAAGTTAACCTCACTGAATAGGACAAATGATGATTAGGGTAATTTATGAAATAACATTTGGAGCTGGAATTTGATCTTGTTTGAGTTCCACTTCAATTAAAATGGCTAGATATTGCATTAGGTCAATTCAGTACCTTAATATGTCATATCATTCATTCGCTTGTGCGTTGCATTAATTGAATGTTGTTTATGCTCCCTTGCCAGTAATTGTCCCCTCTCAGTAGACGTGTTTCGACGATGAGTTCGATGACACCGATGATGAGCTATACTATCTTCAGAAGTGCCAGGCAAGCAAAACCCCCTTGTTCATTTCGATACAATCCCACTCTCTCGCTCCTACTCTCTTTTACTGCATTAGGACAACAATGATTCAACTGTTACATGCTGCGGTAGTTGAACCCCTTTCCTCTGCATGACCTGTCATTGCCACAGTAAATAGATGAAACCCACTAGCATGAGTAGGAGTTGTTTGAGCCCAGATGTGCCTACTCATTCATGCTTGTTTGTCATGCCTGCTATTGCTTAGAGTTATGTCATGGCTGATTCATCAGGGATGAATTGGAAAGTTGTGAACATGTCCTACTGTTGAGAGCTAAGTGGTGAACACGATTTGGTAAAGGTAGCGGTGAGAGGCCGTGTAGGAGTACATGGTGGGTTGTCTAATTGCAGCCGTCCTCAGGAACTGAGTTCTGTGTTTGTGATCCATGAACAGTTACTACCATACATTAGGCTCCGGGCGCTCCAAGCTCTCTCCACTTATTAATCAACCTAATCTCTGTCCAGGAGTTGCAACTAGTTTCTGGTGTTTGTAGGTAGTGTTAGTAGTCTACCAGGTGGCACCCAGTACAGGTGGGCTTGGGACAGACTAGGCACAGTGGCCCGGTGTACCAAGTGGCACCCGGATGGTGGGCTTGGGAACCCTGCTCACATCGTTTGGGGCCGTGAGCGACACCCGGTCGAATCTCCTTGCGGATGGAACCCGAATAGGCGATAAACCTGTATGAGAGACTTGTGTGGTTAGTCAGGTCGTGGCCGACTCCCTCGCCTGGCTTCCGCTTGAAGGTTGCCGAGGTACATGACGTGTACAGGGCGATAAGTGGTGAGAGCGTGTGTGAAGAAGTACACCCCTGCAGGGTTATCACTATCTATTCGAATAGCCGGATTCCTCGGATATGGAAACTTGGCCCCTTGCATAGTTCATAGACAAGTGAAAGTAGATACTCTAAAATGCGCAAGATAAGCGTGAGTGCTGTGGATGGCGTTCTCGTAGGGTGACGAGAGCGGATCCATAGTGGTGTATTGATATGGTGAATATGTGGACTCGTGTGTGCCACCTCAAAGAGTTATTTGCAGTCGTAGTTCAGGATAGCCACCGAATCAAAGCTGGCTTGCTGCAGTTAAACTCCACCACCCCTTTGATGATACCGATGCATATGTAGTTAGTTCTGATGTAAGTCTTGCTGGGTACATTTGTACTGACGTTTGCTTACTTTATGTTTTGCAGAGAGACTTCAATCTCGCTAGTAGTTCCGTGTGGACTTCGACGTTTAGCTTGTTACCTCAGCTACGATCTTGTGCCCTCGGCAGGATTGGGTAGATAGTCAGCCTTCTCAGCCTTTTTCATTTGTAGATGTCTGTACTCAGACACGTTAAGCTTCTGCATGTGCTTTGTCTGGTATGCTCTGTATGTTGGGGTCATGAGACCCATGTTTGTAATGCTTGGCTCCTCGGAGCCTAATGAATAAATACTCTGAGTCGTAGAGTCTTGTTGTGATGCCATGTTGTATTTACACATATCGAGCATATTGTGTGTATGATTGAAATGCTTGGTATGTGTGGGATCCGACAATCTAGTTGTTTATCCTTGGCAGCCTCTCTTATGGGGGAAATGTAGTCTAGTGCTTCCATGAGCCATAGTAGTCTGCTACAGCCCGGTTCACCGGAGTCCTGCTAGCCCAGCACTACTACTCAGGACACTTGACTGGCCGGCATGTGTTTCACTTCGTTCCTGTGTCTGTCCCTTCGGGGAAATGTCACGCGGTGGCATCCGGAGTCCTTCCTAGCCTGCTACAGCCCGGGTTCCAGGAGTCCTGTTAGCCCAGTGCTACAGCCCGGATTCACACGCTGCTGACCGACATGCTCGATGTGATTCATGTATGCCTGTCCCCATAGGTTGGTGCCGCTTTGGGTTCACGACTAGCCATGTCGTCCCGGGTTCTCTGTCATATGGATGCTAGCGACACTATCATATACGTGAGCCAAAAGGCGCAAACGGTCCCGGGCCATGGTAAGGCGACACCCGTGGGAATACCGTGCGTGAGGCCGCAAAGTGATATGAGGTGTTACCGGCTAGATCGATGTGACTTGGAATCGGGGTCCTGACAGATTTGGTATCAGAGCCTGACTGCCTGTAGGATTACCAAGCCATACTGGTCAAAGTTGAGTCTAGAAATGCTTTAGTTATATAAGGGAATTGATTGTGGTAGGGAACGTAAGGCTCTTTTTACTCCTTTACCTTATGCCCTTCTGATCTGAGTCAACCTCTTATTTTCTACGAGGATTAGGAACTAGGCTTCTCTTCTATCTCTCAGGATGACGTGTTACTAAACCGTAGTTGCCTAGGATTGTTGAGTTCAAGCCTCAGTTCAGTTCCTACTACTTTCATATGTTCATAGTTGGCATCAGAACCTTGATATTGTGATGTTGAGTGGTTATGCCACCATTTTTGCAGGATGTCTCAAATCATTTTCAGCATTTACAACCGTTATGCTGTCCAAGTCATCCCAGGTTTCTAAATAGTATGATGCACTTGCAAATCTTTCCTCCATGTTCCCATTGTATTTTTGGGCCAGATTAAGCACACTAATCGGTGTGTTGAGGTAGTCCGTTGCCTTGACGTGTATGTTGGAGTTAGTATTATGACCCTAGGTGTCCTTGAGAACCACTCAGTAATTTGTTAATTCTTTCGTATCCCCAGTGTGATGATTCTGGCCACCATTCTCGAAAGCATCTCGTGATGTTATTTAGTTAGTAGGTATTCTACTCCTGGGTTTTGAACCCGAGATTCACCCTACCTCATGTTGTTTGTATTTGCTAGTTCCCTTAAGATATTAGTAACCTTGTGATAGTCCTCGAGGTCTGTGGTATATCGTTCTTCCAATACCATGAGCCAATATGGCAGAAGTTATTGGAACCAAAAGATCACAATCAGAGTACTCTTGAGGAGTTCTCCATTCATAATTGTGACTCTGCCAGTCCTACCTCTCTGCATGGGTTATCCGAAAGAAATATGTTGAATTTGTTCGGCATACTAATCCATGCATCCACAACTCAGAAAAACATATGTTCCTTTGAGTTGTCCCTCTTTATTGTCTTCTGACCTTCGTCTATCAATTGATAGTCAAGAGTATGCATGCGTTCGTTCATCGGTGCCTATCATTCTTGTGGTCCGTCAAGCCATTCTAGTTCAGAATGACTAGGAGAAACAAACTCCAATACCTCATCCATTTCTTGGACTGGTCAAAGTAGTTGTATTTCGCAGATCAAAATGCCAATCCAGATTTTGCTCCGTTCTACCTTGGAGTGTTACCATCTTGATGTCAGGAATGTCATGAGAATTGCACCACCTCTTATGAACTCTTGATGCAGTGATACTTCTTGCCATCATTGTTCATTCCTCGGTTCCCATGTTATTGTAACTGGAATGCCGACGAGTGAATCGTGATGTGTGAAGTGAATACTCCTAGCAGCCTTGTTTCTTGGTAGTTAAAGGACAATAATTTCATTCTTAGCGTGTTGGTTCTTAACTCATCATTCTAAGACTGATTGTGCTACCTAGTCTTTATTTCCTGGTGCATTCTTCGATCGATGAGTTAGGATTTTGTCAAACCTTTGCTCTTTTGATCACATCGTCTTGCCTTGAAAATCAAGATTGTTCTCGATCTTAGCAACATATCGATGGTTCATGAATTTCTGAATATCTTCTCGGAAGTATTACCAGGTTGTCACCTAACCGCTATGTTGAGTTCGTGATCAAGTTGGTTTCTTGTAAACCACCATTTCTCCAAGAATCTATGTTGGATACTCCTTAGCTAGTTAGTTAAGCTAAACAACAAGTTGGAGAGTTGGAAGATAAAAGCTTTGCCTAACTTAGTTCATTCTGAAGGGATATCTTTGTGTTTGTGTGTGTGTTGAGGAAAGATGATATCTTCATTGATCGATCCTCGTGATAAATTGTTGGATCTATTGTCTTGTCCAAACTTTGATTTGAGTGTGGGCTACCTGAAATCGAATCAGAACCAACGATGTTCGTAATGTTGTCTTACTTGTGGTAGATTCCTCAAGCATACACCATTATATCTTTTGGGTATGACCAATGCTATCGCTTTGTTCACATAGTTGTGGGATTCCATCTTCATGGAAATCTGTATGACCTGTTGTTGAGCCCATCGACAATATTTTCATCTTGTCCATGATTCATGTTCAACATTAAGCTAGTGTTGGAAAATTTGAAATCATTTCTTCATGCTAGCTCATGAAGCATATGTTTGGATGAAAGAAGTGACTTCCTCTAATTCATGTGCAATTGATGCAAGTTGCCACCATGAATTCGAGAAAGTTTGTTTTGCCTCCTCTGGAATCATCCCAAATCAGTCATGCATACGTGCGAAGTATTCTATGACTTGGAGACTTGCAACCTTCATTCTATATGTGTCCCGAGCACACCAAGCCACTGATTAATTTGTTCAAGGAGAAGAAGTTCCTTCTTAAGAGCATGACTTATGTTAGGACTTTGTTATCCTCGGTGTTGGTTCCCCACCTGAACCCGGTAGTGTTTTATCGTAAGACTTCTACATGGTAATGCTTGTCTTGGACAACGTGTTCACATGTGTGTAGCAGAACCAGCTCATGTTTTGGAGCTTGCTATCGTTGTTCACTCCCCGAGAATCTCGCAACGCCATCTCGTCGATTTGTGTTGCAAACTTTCATTCTCCTTTCTAGACTTGATGAGTCTGGATTATCCTGACACCAACCAGATCTGAATCTCAGGCAAATATGATGGTTGGCATGTTTCTCAAGAACTATAATATTGGTGTCTCTGTAACCCGGTAAAGTGGATGTTGTGGCCAACACACCCAACCGGAAGACTTATTATGGTAGTATCTTGATTGAGAAAGTTGGCCACCTCCCCATAAGGATCTCGTAGAATTTATTCCAGTAGTTGTTCCCTATGGATTTATTGTGTTCTCAAAGTCCGACCTTTTACTTGATGTTCTAGATATCAAACCATATCTATGAATGGATTACGCTAGCACATCAAGGAGAACATTAGAAGCGGAGTGCTAAATGTCTCTCGGTCGATCATCCAGATTCTGTTTCCTTAGCCTCTCTAAAGGGAAGTCTGAGAAGGTGTTATCTTCCTTTGTATCCGCATCATCCATCACTAGTCATCATGGTAGTATGTCGTGTTGCCAGGATCCTTGCCACGGATGTTGGTAAAACCTTGATGAATATGGAAATGCTCAATTTCTTAAGAGCACGCGAAATCACTAGGATTTATCGTTGGCATTAATTGGGATCTGCTTTCAGTTTCCTCGGTTATGCTATAACCTTTCCGATAGTGGAATCTCTCTCTACTGTTGGGTTTCTCCCCAGTTACTAGAATCATTCCCAACATTTGCATTTTGTCCCCAGCTTGCACCCACCATTGTGCCCTTTCACTATGATCCGCCTTCTCAGCAGTTGTTGTCCAAGATCATCTTCAAAAGTGGACCTACCATGGGTCCCATCCATCTCCGATGATAAGCAAAAATCAGTCATTGCGTTGTCTTCAACAAGGCAGTCCACATCATCCATCCTGGTCTGAGTATGCCATTCTTTGACTTCGTTCAAACGATCAATTGTGGATTTCCTCAGGCTGGTATGAAGAGTTTCAATGATCTTTGTATCAAAAGTAATTCTTTTTGCCACTTAAGGGAATAACTCTATGAGTCGCCTTTCTTGAGGTGCCCCGTTATGGAATCATGGCAATCAACTCCTCGCTACCTTGAAACATATGCACCATCCTACTTAAGTGTGGGGGTGTTTCCTACCAAATTGAACTTTCATCATTTGTACTCCCCATCCCTCTTGATGTGTGTTTGTCTCTTAGATCAAGAGATGATTTAACGTCTCATTCCATGAGTTGATCGTGTATCGCTTGATTTTTGAGAAGATCATTTTCTATAGAGTTTCCTTCTGTCGTCATCATGTTGGATGAAGATCTCGAAAGCAAAGACGTCAAGATCAATTTGAAGCAATGAATCAACATCTTCGAGAGGGATATCTGGATCATGAAGATCATGTTAGCTTTGTGTCCCCTCTGTCTTCTTACCCCACGTCTTGAATCTCGGGACGAGATTCTTGTTTAGTAGGGGTGAGTTGTCACAGCCCTAGAATTTGCTTGCCATTAGTTGCCTTAAAGCATCCATGCATCATGTTATTTTTTTCATTTAAAGTTGAAATGGGGATGAAAAACCCTAGCACCAAAATTAAATCAAATAGGTTCAACTTAAAAACATTTTCAAGAACCCAGAATGCTCTTTAGAAAAGTTCATCATTTTTGAATTGGTCTGGAACCTCTGACAAAAATGGTGCACACCTTTCTAGGTCATTTTTGGATTTTTGAATTAAATCATAAGTACTTGCATTTGGACATTTAAATCCAATAAATAATTTTAAATGTCCAAATAATCTTGAAAGTATTTTAAGGTTGTTGGAAATAATCCAAACATATGCCACAATAATTTTCAAGATTTTTCAAAATGAATTAGTATTTCTACTAATTCAAAACAGAATAAAAGTAATAGAAAAACTGAAACAAAAATGGGAAAGAGAGAGAGAGGAAATACCTGGCGCCTACCTTCAGCCCAGAGGACCAACACTGTGCAGCCCAGTAGCAGCCCAGCCCACCACAGCCGCCACCGTCTTCAACCTCCAGCCAGTAGGCAGGAGGGCGTGTGCCCAACGCGCGCGCCGGCCACCTCCTCCCTGCCTGGCTGCTCCCTCGCCGCCCTGGACGCCTCCTGCGTCGCCACGCAACGCCTCTGGTCTTCTCTCACCCTCCCCGTGCTCCTCCTCCCCTCATTCTCTCTCCCTTTCGCACGGTCCGAGCGCCACTGTCGCCGCCGACAAGCACCACCGCGGCCACTGCCTCCCCCTCGCCCCTGGACATGCCCAGGAGCATCGCCCCGTCGCCCACACCCTCTCCGCTGAGTCAAGCAACGCTGGACGCCCCCGAACGCCGCCGACGCCGTCGTCTTCAACCTTCTGCCCCCCAGATCGCCGGAGATGCCCCGTCATCGTCCGGCCTTCCCCGAGCTCACTTTGACGGTCGTCGCAACCGCCGTGAGCCACTAAACCTTCTCCCTCCCTCCGTTTTCCCTCTCGCATGTCGTAGCCGCCGTGCCACACGCACCCGCACGCGCCGCCGCCTGCGCTCGCCACCGACACGACTCCGGCGACCTTTTGGTCCGCTCGTCGTGTCCATCGCACTTGCCGCTTCGCGCACGCCCTCCCTAGCGCGTTAGCTTCCCCGCCTGCACCCCGAAGCGCCTCCCGCGCTCACGCCCGAGCTCCGGTTGCCGCGGCCGAGCTCCTTGCCGTTGCCAAGGACCACCCCACGGCTAGGCACGGCCGTGATCTAAAGCGCCTCGTCGCGCTGGTTCCGTAGAGCCCAAGAGCGTGAGCTCTCGTGGCCGGAATCGCCCTGCCGGCGAGCCGCCGCCGCACTGTGAGGTCACCAGCGACTAACCCCGGCGACCGCTGACGTGGCATCGTCATTAGCTCTAATGACGGGGCTAACTAACCTCCCTAGCTCACTGGCATACAGGCCCCACGCGCTAATTAACCCCAGTTTATTCCTGCTTAGATTTATCCTAATCACGGTGGCCCCACACATTACTTTTGACCGTGCTGACGTGGCCGTTGACCGGGCCCACAGGTCAGTGACCCTGACCAGCACTGTGTCACTGACCAGTGGGATCCACTAGTCAGGTTTGACCTGGTCAGCCTCAGTTGACTCGCTGAGGTCATGCTTGCACAATGCTGATGCAGTAATTGATTTTCTGGATTTAAACTAATTCTGGAAATTTTAGAAAATAGCCAAAACTTCAAAAAAATCATAGAAATTCAACCGTAACTCCAAATGAAATAATTTATACATGAAAAATGATCAGAAAAATATGAAGGATCTGTTTATGCCATGATCATGCAGGTTTGAACAAGTTAAACTCACTGAATAGGACAAATGATGATTAGGGTAATTTATGAAATAACATTTGGAGCTGGAATTTGATCTTGTTTGAGTTCCACTTCAATTAAATTGGCTAGATATTGCATTAGGTCAATTCAGTACCTTAATATGTCATATCATTCATTCGCTTGTGCATTGCATTAATTGAATGTTGTTTATGCTCCCTTGCCGGTAATTGTCCCCTCTCAGTAGACGTGTTTCGACGATGAGTTCGATGACACCGATGAAGAGCTATACTATCTTCAGAAGTTCCAGGCAAGCAAAACCCCCTTGTTCATTCTGATACAATCCCACTCTCTCGCTCCTGCTCTCTTTTACTGCATTAGGACAACAACGATTCAACTGTTACATGCTGCGGTAGTTGAACCCCTTTCGTCTGCATGACCTATCATTGCCACAGTAAATAGATGAAACCCACTAGCATGAGTAGGAGTTGTTTGAGCCCTGATGTGCCTACTCATTGATGCTTGTTTGTCATGCCTGCTATTGCTTAGAGTTGTGTCGGGTCTAATTCATCAGGGATGAATTGGAAAGTTGTGAACATGTCCTACTGTTGAGAGCTAAGTGGTGAACACGATTTGGTAAAGGTAGCGGTGAGAGGCCATGTAGGAGTACATGGTGGGTTGTCTCATTGCAGCCGTCCTCAGGAACAAAGTTCTGTGTTTGTGATCCATGAAGAGTTACTACCACACATTGGGCTCCGGGAGCTCCAAGCTCTCTCGACTTAATAATCAACCTGATCTCTGTCCAGGAGTTGCAACTAGTTTCTGGTGTTTGTAGGTAGTGTTAGTAGTCTACTAGGTGGCACTCGGTACAGGTGGGCTTGGGACAGACTAGGCACAGTGGCCCGGTGTACCAAGTGGCACCCGGATGGTGGGCTTGGGAACCCTGCTCACATCGTTTGGGGCCGTGAGCAACACCCCGGTCGGATCTCCTTGCGGATGGAACCCGAATAGGTGATAAACCTGGACGAGAGACTTGTGTGGTTAGTCAGGTCGTGGCCGACTCCCTCGCCCGGCTTCCGCTTAAAGGTTGCCGAGGTACATGACGTGTACAGGGCGATAAGTGGCGAGAGCGTGTGTGAAGAAGTACACCCCTGTAGGGTTATCACTATCTATTCGAATAGCCGGATTCCTCGGATATGGAAACTTGGACCCCTTGCATAGTTCATAGACAAGTTAAAGTGGATACTCTAAAATGCGCAAGATAAGCGTGAGTGCTGTGGATGGTGTTCTCGTAGGGTGACGAGAGCGGATCCATAGTGGTGTATTGATATGGTGAATATGTGGACTCGTGTGCGCCACCTCAAAGAGTTATTTGCAGTCGTAGTTCAGGAGAGCCACCGAGTCAAAGATGGCTTGCTGCAGTTAAACTCCACCACCCCTTTGATGATACCGATGCATATGTAGTTAGTTCTGATGTAAGTCTTGCTAGGTACATTTGTACTCATGTTTGCTTAATTTATGTTTTGCAGAGAGACTTCAGTCTCGCTAGTAGTTCCACGTGGACTTCGACGTTTAGCTTGTTACCTCAGCTATGATCTTGTGCCCTCGGCAGGATCGGGTAGATAGTCAGGCTTCTCAGCCTTTTTCATTTGTAGATGTCTTTACTTAGACACGTTAAACTTCCGCATGTGCTTAGTCTGGTATGCTCTGTATGTTGGGGTCATGAGACCCATGTTTGTAATGCTTGGCTCCTCGGAGCCTAATGAATAAATACTCTGAGTCATAGAGTCTTGTTGTGATGCCATGTTGTATTTACACATATCGAGCATATTGTGTGTATGATTGAAATGCTTGCTATGTGTGGGATCCGACAATCTAGTTGTTTATCCTTGGCAGCCTCTCTTATGGGGAAATGTAGTCTAGTGCTTCCATGAGCCATAGTAGTCCGCTACAGCCTGGTTCACCGGAGTCCTGCTAGCCCAGCACTACTGCTCAGGACACTTGACTGGCCGGCATGTGTTTCACTTCGTTCCTGTGTCTGTCCCTTCGGGGAAATGTCACGCGGTGACATCCGGAGTCCTGCCAAGCCTGCTATAGCCCGGGTTCCCGAAGTCCTGTTAGCCCAGTGCTACAGCCGGGATTCACACGCTGCTGACCGACATGCTCGATGTGATTCATGTATGCCTGTCCCCATAGGTTGGTGCCGCTTTGGGTTCATGACTAGCCATGTCGGCCCGGGTTCTCTGTCATATGGATGCTAGCGACACTATCATATACGTGAGCCAAAAGGCGCAAACGGTCCCGGGCCATGGTAAGGCGACACCCGTGGGAATACCGTGCGTGAGGCCGCAAAGTGATATGAGGTGTTACCGGCTAGATCGATGTGACTTGGAATCGGGGTCCTGAGTATTCGGCACGCCAGAGAACTATCGGTCTGAAGAAATAACTTTCCAAGTGGCCCCTTTCAGGAGCGGATATCACGCCCTATTGGGGCGGGATGCTTTTACACGCTTTCAGGCCATACCCCATTACGGGTATATGAAGCTCAAAATGACCGGAACAAATGGTATAATCACTCTCGTTAGTGATCCAGACATAGCACTCCGTGCTGAAAACAAAACCGCATCCCTGGCCCTGGAGGAGCTATCTGAAGCCCTCGCGGCTAACGAATTAACCGCACTATGCTCCACGGTGGACAGGGACGACGTGATCCTCGACAAACGCCCTAAATCCACATCCTTCAAACCAGCAGAAGAAATAGTCAAATTCCAGGTCCACCCAACGGACCCCAAGAAGACAGCATCTATCGGAGCTCAACTGAACCCAATAGTTGACACCGCACTATGAGAATTCCTGCGCAAAAACTGGGACATATTCGCCTGGCACCCTTCAGATATGTCAGGGATCCCACGCGAGTTGGCCGAACATATCCTCAATATATTAAAGGGGTTTAAACTGGTCAAGCAATCGCTGCGGCGCTTTTCTGAACCCAAGCGACAAGCCATGGGGGACGAGCTAGCCAAACTCATCGAGGCCGGATTCTTAAGAGAAATCAAACACTCGGACTAGCTGGCAAACCAGGTGATGGTACCAAATAAGGACAAATCCTGGCACATGTGCGTCGATTTCAATGCCCTAAGGATCCCTCCCCCTCCCCCGCATTGATCAAATCATTGACGCCACCGCAGGACACGACTCACTGTGTTTCCTTGATGCATATTCCGGACACCATAAAATCAAAATGAAGGAGTCTGATCAAGCCGCAAAAGCATTTATCACCCCATATGGGCCATTCTGCTTCAACACCATGCCCTTTGGGCTCAAGAACGTCGGTGCCACATACCAACGCACGATTCAAACATGCCTGGAGAAATAGATCGGCAAAACAGTAGAATCTTACGTCGATGACGTCGTCATCAAAACCAGGCACGTCGAAACACTAATAGATGACTTACGTCTTACATCCGACAACCTCCGGGTGTATGACATTAAGCTCAACCCGGAAAAGTGTGTCTTCGGCGTCCCCGCTGGAAAACAGCCGGGCTTCATCGTCTCCAATAGAGGAATCGAAGCAAACCCAGCCAAAATCCGAGCTTTGTCACAATTGGCTAAACCAATAGACCTTAAACAAGTTCAAAAGCTTGTGGGTTGCGTAGCAGCTCTAAGCCGCTTTATCTCCAGATTGGGAGAAAAGGCACTGCCACTCTATCGCCTTCAACGGTGAACCGACCACTTCGAGTGGACGGACACGGCAACAGCCGGACTGGAGGAAATAAAAACCCTTCTTGCGAGCAATCCAATCCTGGCCGCACCGAACGTCGGCGAACCGATGTTATTATACATATCAGCAACACGCCAGGTGGTGAGCGCCGTACTCGTCGTTGAACGAGAATAGGACGGACATAAATTCCCGCTTCAGAAGCCAGTATACTACGTATCTACTATCCTTACACCATGCAAATCCCGGTACCCTCATTATCAAAAAATAGCATATGCAGTCTTCATGGCATCCCGAAAGCTTCGTCACTACTTCCAGAAGTGTTCGATCACGGTGGCCTCCAAAGTACCACTCAATGAAATCATAAACAATCGCGATGCTATGGGCCGGATTGCCAAATGGGCCATTGAACTCCTCCCATTTGACATTACATATAAACCACGTTGAGCTATCAAATCCCAAGAACTGGCCGACTTCGTAGCCGAATGGACAGAGGTCGAACACCCTAAAGAGTACGACACATACTCCAATTGGGCCATGTACTTCGGCGGCTCCAAAATGCTGGCAGGGTTAGGAGCGGGAATCGTTTTAACGTCCCCTACTAGAGACATCATCCAGTACGTTCTCCAAATACTATACACAGACTCCAATAAGGCAGCCGAATATGAGGCCTTATTACATGGTCTCCGGATGGCTGTCTCCATGGGCATACAATGCCTAGAAGTACGCAGGGACTCCAACCTTGCAATATCTCAAATAAACGGAGATTTCAACACTAAATATCTGAAGATGGCAGCGTATTGTAACGCGGTCATAAAAATGTCGGCCCGGTTCGAGGGACTCTAGTTCCATCATGTGGCTCGAGAAAGTAATCAAGCGGCGGATGTTCTTGCTCGTATCGGCGCTAAGCGCGACCCCGCCCCACCTAATATTTTCCTGGAAAGGATCTTTAAGCCATCCATGGTGTGGCAGGGGAAAATGGAAATACTAGTCCGGAACCAGACATAATCCAAGATCCTGGAAACACCGACATCATCGGGGGCTCAGCCATCGAAATAACATCGTCGGTGCATCTCATCATGGCAGTCATTGCCCCGTGGACCGAACCCTTCCTGGCCTACCTCAACAGGAAAGAGCTTCCTGAGGACCAGAATGAGGCCCGCTGTATTGTCGGGCGTTCAAAGGCCTACAAGGTTCATGATTAAGAGCTCTACAAGAAAAGCGCCATCGGAGTCCCTCAACGATGTATATCTGAGGAAGAGGGGCAGCAGCTCTTGGCTGAAATTCATGCCGGACTCGGCGGTCACCACACCGCAGCTCGGGCCCTTGTTAGCAAGGCCTCCCGTACAGGGTTTTATTGGCCGACGGCCCGAGCAAATGCACAGGACCTTGTCCAACGTTCTGTCAGATGCCAACTCTTCACCAATCAAAGCCATATGCCCCCCACCGCCTTACAAACAATCCCCATCACTTGGCCTTTTGCGGTCTGGGGACTCGATATGGTTGGACCCCTTAAAGGGGGAAGCCATAAGAAAAAAATATCTGCAGGTTATGGTGGACAAATTCACTAAGTGGATAGAGGCTAAGCCGGTCAAAACGGCTGAGTCCGGCCCGGTGATAGACTTCATATCCGGTGTTGTGCACCGTTATGGTGTCCGACACAACATTATCACTGACAATGGCTCCAATTTCACAGCCGACGAGGTAAAAACCTGGTGTACTAATATGGGTATTAAACTCGATTATGCCTCCGTCTACCACCCACAAACCAACGGTCAAGTCGAACGAGCTAACGGTCTTATTATGAGCGGCATCAAGCCCAGACTAGTGTGGTCTTTGAAAGAATCAGACAAGCACTGGGTTGAGGAGCTCGACTCCGTACTCTGGGGGCTGCGGACCACGTTGTCGTTGTCAAAACCGGCGGATCTCGGGTAGGGGGTCCCACACTGTGCGTCTAAGGCGGATGGTAACAGGAGGCGGGGGACACAATGTTTACCCAGGTTCGGGCCCTCTCGATGGAGGTAATACCCTACTTCCTGCCTGTTGATCTTGATGATATGAGTATTATAAGAGTTGATCTACCACGAGATCGGAGAGGCTAAACCCTAGAAGCTAGCCTATAGTATGATTGTTTTTGTCCTATGGACTAAAACCCTCCGGTTTATATAGACACCGGAGGGGACTAGGGTTACACAGAGTCGGTTACAAGGGAGGAGATCTACATATCTGAATCGCCAAGCTTGCCTTCCACGCAAAGGAGAGTCCAATCCGGACACGGGACAAAGTCTTCAATCTTGTATCTTCATAGTCCAACAGTCCGGCCAAGGGATATAGTCCGGCTGTCCGAGGACCCCCTAATCCAGGACTCCCTCAGTAGCCCCTGAACCAGGCTTCAATGACGATGAGTCTGGCGCGTAGATTGTCTTCGGCATTGCAAGGCGGGTTCCTCCTCTGAATACTCCATAGAAGATTTTGAACACAAGGATAGTGTCCGGCTCTGCAAAACAAACTCCACATACCACCATAGAGAGTATAATATTTCCACAAATCTAATCTGCTGACAACTTTTCATAACGTGACATCATGCCATGGCCCCGGTTATTATTCAAACCGTTTTTCTCAACCAGCTACTGCACATATTGCGAGGCGGTTTTCTTGGCACGTCTTGTCGAAGCAGAGATCGTGTCCCCTTATCCCGGGATCCTCATCAATACGGGCGTGGGTAACCCAACCGCGCCATCAATCACGACGCTTGGGGAATAAGCGAGTTTTACCAGGCAAGTGGGGAGGCACGCAGTTTCTACCGCCCTTATAAAGGGATAAGGACTCCTCTTTTTTACCCATGCCTTCTTCCCTGCCTATCCGTTCTCGCGCAGTTGAGCTCCAGCGCCCAAGTTCGCATCTTCTCCGCAAAAACACTCCGAACATGTCCGGAGCGGGAGGCAAGTGGATGGCCTCCTCCGTTACGGAGGAGAACATCACGAAGCTCCGGGAAGCCGGATACTTGGCCGCAGATATCACGCACCGGCTCCCAGGCGCGGGGCAGATCGTTCCTACCCCCGAGCCCCACGAAAGGGTTGTATTCCTTACCCATTTCGTCCGCGGGCTGGGATTTCCCCTCCATCCATTTGTTCGCGGGCTCATGTTCTACTACGGGCTGGACTTCCATGATCTGGCCCCCCAATTTCATCCTCAACATCTCGGCGTTTATCGTCGTGTGCGAGGCTTTCCTCCGCATCAAGCCCCACTTCGGCCTGTGGCTGAAGACCTTCAATGTTAAACCGAAGGTGGTGGTCGGCCAGCAAGCGGAGTGCGGAGGCACCATGGTGGGCAAAATGCCCAACATCACCTGGATCGAAGGCTCCTATGTGGAGAATGTGAAGGGGTGGCAATCGGGGTGGTTCTACATCACCGAGCCGCACGACACCAACTGGGTGGCGGCCCCCGAATTCCGATCCGGCATCCCCATGTGGCTAACCTCCTGGAAGGAGAAGGGCTTATCTTGGGGTTCATCGGTGGAGCTGACCGGACTCCAGAACTGTGTTAAAAACATGATAAGCAAGAAAATCAAACTTGTCAACGTGGTCCAGGTCATGCTCTTCCGCCGGATCCTCCGGTGTTAAAGACGGACATTCAATATGTGGGAGTTCGACTCGGCAAGGCACCAGACGCTACGAGAGCTCTTCGACACGACGCACCAGGACATCTGGAGGGTGTTGTTCAAGTCTGCCGAGGTACCTCCTCCCCTTACCAAGGACCACGGACTCAGCGCAAAGCGCCCTCCTAATCCCATAAGCTCCTTATATCTCATAAGGCGTTTCTTTCCGTAGTATAATTATGTGAGGGATCTGAGCCTCCACATTATTTGACAGGAATGGGTCACGACAGCGGAGCGAATCGACTGTCTGGCCCCACTACCCGAAGATCCAGCAAGTACTCTCCTGATGGAGATGCTGGTTCCGGCGCCCTATGAGGCGCCGGAGGAGAAGGCCAAGAAGAAGGCCGCGGGGACCAGGAAAGGTCTCCGGCGCAAGGTTGTATCGGACTCGTCGTCCGATAACACCGAGACGCCCTCCTCCCACGAATACGAGGAGGAGGAAGAGGAAAATTCTCCCCCTCCAGCCGGGGGAGATAAGAAAAGGAAGGTCGCCCCATCCGGGGAGACCGAAGGGTCCAAGAAGGGAAGATCCCTCCTTCCGGACCGCTCCAACATGGCCGCGTTCAACGACGAGGAGTGGTTTCCCAGGGACAATCCCCTGGCGAAGTTGTAAGTATCCGGATACCATAACAGTTCTGGTATATTTCATTTTATTGTTTCTTATCATGTCGAACATGATCATGCAGCCCACCCAAGGACCGTCTCGACGTATCCTCTTCGGATGGGTCTTTGGGCCTGTCAGAGATGAACAGTGATTCGCTCCCGACCGCCTCCTCCCCCCGCCCTACGGATGACGCCGAGGTGTTGTCCCGAAGGGCACGAAGCCAAGGGAAGGTAGTTCTGGGGGCACCCCAAGGCGACCTCCCAGACGCCGGGCGCATGGGAGGCAAGGCTCCCATGGGCCCTAATGACGGGGGCAGCAAGTCCGGCCCCCGGACGAATACTGCGGCGGAACCTCCATTTATTCCGGACTCTGTCGGGTGACCCCTCACTAAGGGGGGTGAGCCGTCTGTGCCGATGGCCTCTGTCCATCCAGAGGCACCGGACAACTTGCTGGAAGCGCTTCGCGGCGCTTCCATTGATGAAGAGCACCGCACTGTCGTGAGTGCGGTGGTAGAGAAGGTTCAGTCCACTAAAAGAGGACTGACTGAAGCTTGTGCCAGCCTCCTAACAGGCTTTGAGGTAAGTAATCAATTTATAAGAAAATGTTATAGCATAGACAGTAGCCCCTGATGCTCTGTTTGGCGTTCGTAAAGAAAGGTCGAATAGAGGATCAAATAGTAATCAAAGGAGTCTAATCAGAATGTGTCTTATGTGAATAAGCAGGCTTCGCTGCTGGCCGCTGCCGCTCGCACTGCGGAGGTCTCCGTACTGAAGCGGGACCTTGAGCGGTCCGAAAAAGAGCTCGGCCTTACCAAGAGGCAGCTCGAGGAGAACAAAGGTAAGTAATACCCATCCGTATATTGATAAGGATGTCACACCCTGATTTTCATGCCACAACACTTAAGCTAATAAATCATGATAAAGTGTGGTTTGACAAAAACTTTTGCATTATTTGGCTTTTATTTTTGAGTTGGTTTTCTCTTTGTGTTTTTCAAGTGCTCTTTAAAGTCAACACAACTCCACCTTCTATACCTCATCTCCTTGCCCCAAGCTTCTGCCCAATGATCATGCCATGTGTATAGAGCAATATAGTATTTTCTTACAAAAATAATTTGGCCAAAAAGTATTTTCTAAAATTAGTTTTCCAAAACCCCCTGAATTGAGGTTTGCACTGCAAGTACTTGATTTGGGGTGTGAAAAATCTTTCAAAAGGTATATTTGAATCCTATTAGATATAGGACTCCCATAAACCACAAAAATATAATTTTAAAAGTTATTTTCCTATTTCATTTAAAAGATTTTTCTTAAGGCCAGAAATGCTCTTTAATAGGGAAAAATTATTTTATTGTTTCAAAAAATATTTGAAAAAAATCAGGGAAACTCAGTGGACATATATTTTCCATATATAAGAGTTTCAACACATGGTCATGTTCAAAATATTGGACAAAACCTCCCAAAACCATTTATGCCCATTTCAAGGATTTGAAATATTTCTACAGGAAATATTTTCATAAAAATCCAGGGAAAATCCAGCAAGTCACAAATGCATATTGTGATCACCTTGCAAAGCCTCATATCAATCAAGGTCATTTTGGCTCACCAAAATGCCCCCAAACCCTCTCTGGCCAGAATCAAATTTGAAAAACTTTGTACTACCAACTTTCTCTCGTTGATCCCAACTTTTTTGAGAATATTCACATGACCAAATGAGGCTACTACACCAAGTGGTGCATCAAGGGGAAGTGATTTGCTCAACTAGATCTACACAAGTTCATTTCTGCTAATTTCTAGGGTTTGCCAAGGTTACATTAGCAAACTCTTCCAAATGAGCTCATCTTCCTTCTACCCTGTCATTTTTTCATGACAAACACCCCTGCCACGTTTCACAAGAAGGAAATCAGTTCAAGTACCCCAACCATATCAAACACCTTCTGCATTTTAACTAAAAACCCTGTTTGGGCCTCTTCCACTAATCCAAATGAGTTCTCCCCTTTACCACACCTCCTCCTAACCTCCCTCTACCTCTGACATTTAGCACAAGTCAATGCCCATTGATCAAGGGGCTGAAACCACCAATTTTCTATTCTAGACAACCCCATTTCCACTCTTCTCCTTCCTCTCTCTTCACCCATTGGCCAGCCAAAGCATCCAAGGCCATAGCCCACTTCTTTACTTCCCCCTAGAGCTACCAGACACCTTTGGCTGCGCCCACATTGCATAGAAAATGTCCATGCCGGCCATTTGGGTGCTCTAGAGCGCGCTACAGTGCGCTCCCGCACTGTAGCCGCCCCCTGCCAAGCACCTCCGGCCACCTCGGGCCTCCCCAGTGCGCCCGACGATGCTCCTCGGCGTCCGCAACACGCTACGACCTGGTCCCCCTCCTCCTTCTCCCTCCTGTTGCCCCTGCTCGTACGCGCGCCAGCCGCCCGAGAGCTCCAATGAGCGGCCTCACACGCGCGACATCTCTGGCCTTACCCCGCTCTCTCCCTTAGCTCCCCTCGGCGTAGTCCACGCCCAGTAACACCCCAGACACGGCGCTAGCTCCTCCCGAGCCCTGTGGCGATGAGCAGGAGCCCGCCGGCGCACGGGTCCACGGCACCCCGCCGTTAGCCTATTTAAGGGCCTCCCCGAGCCCTACTCTCCTCACCACTCGCTCTCTCACTCCCCTAATCACCCTCCTACGCCACCCGCTCCTATCCAGAAGCTCTCGAGCTCGAGATCGAGCTCGAGCTCCGTCACGGCGGCTCGCCGTCGTCCGCACGGTAGAAGCTCTCCCCGCTGCTCCTAAGCCCCGATCTGGAACCCCCGCACCCCACTGACTGTTTCCCCCCTCTTTTCCGCTCATTTTGCAGTCGTAAATGGTCGGAGCCATCGATGCCCGACGCTCCTCCACCGCGAACCTCGTCGCCGGCAAACAACTGCTCCCCTCCGACCAACTAGGGCACCACCCGAACGGCGACACGACGAGGAGTCCAACGGTGCCATCAACTCACCCCACCGTGCCTGAAAACGTCGTCGGTGAGCTCGCCGGCCCTCTGTCGCAGGGTTAGGGATGACAGGCGGGCCCCGCCTATCAGCCTCTCCTCTCCCTCGCCTCCTTCTCTCTCACTGGCTCCTGGGCCTCGCCCGTCAGGTTCAAACCTGGCGCGCACGCGCCGCTTGGCTCGCCTGGGCCGAATCGCCTCTGGGCCTGTGCACTGCGGCTGTTCTGGCCCAGTTGCATAGTGGCCTTTTTCCTTTTCCTTTTCTGTCACTTTTCCCAAAAATCCACAAGATTAAATATTCATCCAAATGCAATAATTCCATCTCCCATATTTTTCTAAAAATCCCACCTATTTAATGGTATAACTTTTACTCATGCCCAAACAACTTTTATGTATTGTTCATATTCAAATTCAAATTTGAATATGTTTAAACCCCTCTAAAAATCTATTTCTCCTATTCTGCCACTCCAAGACCAAAACTAGGAATTTTCCCCTTCTTAGTTTTCACCCTAGTATTTAACAAAAATGAGTTGACATTTTTCTGAGCACTTTGGTTTTTCTGTTTTATTAATGCCTTATTTTTCTCGTTATTATTTTGCGACGATAGATTGCGTTGCCGATAAAGGAGTTGGGCCAGAAAACTTTGAAGACCCAAGAAGACTTTGCTGAGCCAGGCAAGCAGCCCTTTGACCATGTCTAAGAAACCCTTTTTATGCATGTCATATGGCACTTTTATTGCTTGCATCGAAGTAATGATAATGTGGTGACCACTTGAGGTGGTTTGCCTCCGCTGCTTTTCTCGTTGACACTTGCATGATGCATGACCCTTTCTATGAGGGTTATATGAGTGGGTGTAGTTAGGATGCTAAGTAGCTGCTACGCAAATGGGTTGGGTATATGCATGGTGATGGGAGCAAGATTTTGTTCAAAAACTTTTCGAAAACCCCGTCGGGTGCCACTTATGCCCGAGGGGGATCATGAGTTGGGTAACCACTTGATGACGAAGTGGTGTACCGAGGCAAGTGTGTGTGTTGTTTTCAAAACGGATTGGTTTAAGTTGCGACCATTATTCCAACCTTACATGCGCAACCACTCTACCCTTATATGGGAAAGGGCATTATTGATTACCTAGGTCGATACTAGCTTGGAGCCCGCATTACTAGTGACGAGAGAGTTGTTGTTGCGCTCTCTTGGGACAGAGTCATGCCAGGTAGGGCGACCATGTCTGTCTTTACAGGGCACCGGACACACCATTGGTACCCCGTGCTTGTGGTATGAGATGAATATGGGAGTGTGGCTCCAAATTCTTAAGATGACAAATGTTGGGCACGGGGGTTGCTACCAATCGAGTGGACTCTATGTTAGTGTCATCTAGGGAAAGGTAATGATCGGGTGCTTACCCTGGGTACTTGAGGTACCGCGGGTCATGGATGACACGGAAATTCCCCGGATCTTGTGGGTAAAGTGTGCAACCTCTGCAGAGTGTAAAACTATTCGAATAACCGTGTCCACATTCAAGGACAGTTGGGTAACCGCTCTTGGGCTACGTCCACTTGTTTACAAACCAGTGTGTGTGGGAAGAACTACTTGGGTCAAGTGAAAGGACTTGACATGGATGAGTTGGGTTGGAGCCCACTCCCTTTATGTTGATATCTGTAACCAGTTCCTAAGGTTACTTGAATTCATATGATGCATGGTTTACCAGTTGTTGAACATGTCATAACACAACAAAATTAGCTTTCTGCAAAAATTTACCTATGTCATGCATTGTTGTATCTTGAGCCAAAACATGGGTTGCATGCGAGTACATTCAAAGTACTCATTGGCTTGCCACTGGTTATTTAATTGGCCAGGCATGGAAGAACAGGAGTTCAAAGAAGAGTTCTTTGGAAACGAACATGCGAACTAGGACGGTTCCAGTCAGAATGCCTGTAGGGTTAAGGCAGATGGCATGGGCTCTACTTATCGATGAAGATTTCCGCTGTTAAAGTTCATTTGGTATTCAGCCCTTGTGGCTTTATCTATGTAAGACTTGACCATAATGGTCATAATTTGTGTAAGACGATATGTATGGATGTAAGACTCTTGTTATTCAGCTTTTGTGTGTTCAGTGAGCATTGATCTCTGGGAACATTCTACATGTGCATTTGGTGATCATGACTTATGAGTCGGGGTCCCCACAAAGGAATAAAAAAAGAATGTGGTTGTTAAGTCACAGGATCATCATGAATTTTGCTAGGGGCCACGACCGAAGTGGCGGCCCTGAAGGAGGCATTGTCTGAGGCCAAAGACAAAGCGGCCAAGGAGCGCACCAAGCACGAGAAGCAAGAGGCTTGAGTCGGCGAGGTGCAGCAAGAGCTCCAGGATTTCATCAAAAAATATGAGTCCTTGGAGCGTGACTCTAAGACGCAAGGGTCTGAGCTTGCGAAGGCCCTTGAGAATGCAAAAAATGCCAAGGCCGAAGCCCACAAGGCCCTCCAGGAGCTTCAGGCGGTCCAGAAGATAGCGGCGGGTAAGGAATTCATTATGCAAAGCAAGCATGTGAAGGAAACTTTCCTTTTACTTACCCGAGTTCGGAGCTCTCCAGGAGCGTTCGCAGATCTCCCCTGCAGTGTGTCCGATGCCACAGAATTTTACCTGGCCGAGGAAGGGAGCTCGACGGAGAAGTTGTTCTGGTCTCAGTATACTGGGACCGAATATCCGATGCCCTTGAGAAACCAGTTGAAGCAATTGGTCGAGCTCCACAGGGCGGCCGAACAGGCCATGAAGGGCCTCATAGTCCGGATGTGGCCTGGTGAGCCCCTGCCTGGCAGCTACTTCGGCCTGGTGAGGCGGCTTGTGAATGCCTGCCCATGGCTTGAAGTCATAAAGCGGTCCGTCTGCATTGAGGGTGCGCGCAGGGCTTTTGCCCGAGCGAAAGTGCACTGGGCGAAGATGGACGCCGAGAAGCTGATGAAGGAGGAGCCGCCGGAGGGCAAGGAGCATCGCCGCCCCGAAAAGTATCATGACAACGTCCTGAAGGGTGCCCGCCTTGTGGCGGAGGAATGTTCTAAGGATGTAATATTTGAATGAATGTACTCATGTGATCCTGTAATATGAAAATGAGTTCATCTGCGCTATATAACGCTTGTTGATTTAAAATATTTCCTTCTGTGCGGCCGTTTATAAAATCTAAGAGTTGGCTAGTCGTCGGCTTCTGCCCCCATGTAGCTAGTACTGAGGTTTTTGGGATAAACCTGATCACTCTTTATCCCAGTTTTTGGTTCTTCGAAGGAGGTGTTCAGCACAACGAACCAGGCAATCAGACTATAAAGCTTTATCACTCTCACTTAGCCATAGAAGTCTACAATTTTAAATTTTGGCGAGGCCCCTAGTATTCAGAAGGCCGAACTTGGGGCGCTATGAACGCCTAAATCGGACAAGGTCGACTCCTCGCCTGAAGCGGGAAAAATCTTTAGGCATTTGGGACCTCTCGAACAGCGACTAGCTCTCGCCGCATCATGACAGTCAGTTTTTGGCTTTCTCTACTGAGGTGCTCGTCCGGAAGAACCGGGACACAATCGCAGTAGTTCTCCTAGTGCTACCTTAGCCGATATAGCGGAACGTAAGGCACCAAAACATGGGAGCCGGGCAAACCCAACTATTGACCCAAGACATGATTCGGAGCCGATGCATATAATGCTATAAGTTTGGGGTGCCGCACTGTCGAAAGTGTTCAGACTTTTCTTGCCGTGTTATGGGGTACACTGATGCCCCTGGCGTACTGAACGTACCAGAATGTACGGGAGCAACTTGTCGTGAATAGACAAACAAGGAGAAAAAAGAAGATGAAGAAATGTAATAATAAGCTGATGACGTGCATTGTTATTTATAGGATATGTCAAAGCGTATGTGTATAAGTAGTACAATAAACAAAAATAGGACTATCTGACATGTCCGATCCAAGGGCGAGGTGCGTGCGGGTATGTAAAACAGGTATAACAAACGGTATGAGAGACCACCTGGGGATTCCCTTGTACGTCAAAGCTTCTTGTTCCCTTGGTGCTTCCCTCTCGTGATGGGTCCGATGATCTAGATATAGGAGAGGGCCTCCAGAGAATAGGGTCCTGAAAGGAAGAAAATGACAAAGATATACTGGTCCTGAGGCGGTTGAACCGCATTGTTGGACGTGCCATAGCCGTGCCTCTGCCTATACCCATGGTGTCTTTAGTGCATAGTTATGTACGCGCGGTGCAAATTTCGTCGCTTGACTGGTACTAGGACGGAGGCCGAATTTCTAGGCGATCTCTGAACGCGCCTGGTGATTTTGTTGCAGGTTATTCCGGACTCACTTGAATGTGTCTGTGGACCTTGTCGCCGAATTGGCGGTTTGCCTCAAAAGGCTGCTTTGCACTTCTGCTGCAAGGGCCGCAGTGTGCTCCTCCGTGCGGAGCGAGCGTTCTGTGTTTCCGTTAACTGTTATAACCCCGTGAGGTCCTAGCATTTTGAGCTTGAGGTATGCGTAATGCAGTACCGCATTGAATCTAGCGAATGTGGTTCATCCGAGTAGTGCGTGATAGCCACTGCGGAAGGGGACGATATCGAAGATTAACTCTTCGTTTCGGAAGTTATCCGGAGATCCGAAGACCACTTCCAGTGTGATTGAGCCCATGCAACAGGCCTCTACACCTGGTATGACACATTTCAAGGTGGTTTTTGTGGGTTTGATCCTCAAGGGGTCTATACCCATTTTGCGCATTGTATCCTGATAAAGCAGGTTCAGGCTGCTGCCACCGTCCATAAGGACTCGAGTGAGGTGGAATCCGTCAATGATAGGATCAAGGACCAATGCGGCAGAACCGCCATGATGGATACTAGTGGGGTGGTACCTGTGATCAAAAGTGATCGGATAAGAAGACCATGGGTTGAACTTTGGGGCGACTGGCTCCATCACATAGACGTCCCTGATAACCCACAAGTATAGGGGATCGCAACAGTTTTCGAGGGTCGAGTATTCAACCCAAATTTATTGATTCGACACAAGGGGAGCCAAAGAATATTCTCAAGTATTAGCAGCTAAGTTGTCAATTCAACCACACCTGTGTTGACACCAGATTTTGGCATGGCGAAGAACTTAATTAAGATGGCCTCAAATGAAGAAGTGCTCAAAGTGAGAAAGTTCCGTATCGTCAAAAGAAAAAACTTTGATATTTGGGCCATAGTCATCCGGTCCCATCTCTAAGGCCGAAGTTGTGTTCGAAGTACTTAGATTTTGTATTCAGAGCACTATTCGGCTGATTACAACCCCAAGACTGCCCCATATTGAAAACTGATCTACATGAGTTGTCTTCGTCTCGTCGAAATGATTGATTTTTATATAAAGTTCATCTCAATCCGAGGTCATATGCAAAATATAGAGCCCGCAAAGCGCGACCCTTCAGTGAGCAAAAATATGACGCCCGGAACCAGACACATATGTGGGTATGTCTCATGTCTTGCGTGAATAATTAGCTGTCTTGCACGAGCGATCTGACCCTCGAGATGTCCTCTGATGAAAAAACGTTCAACATGAAAGTTGTTCGTCTCGTCGAAACGGTCAAGATTTCTTTTGGGCTCGTTTCCATCCGAGGTCATTTGTCACCACAAAAAGGACCCTCAAAGTACAGTCAGTTTAAACCGAACAGTTTTGGAAAGTTCGGATAAAGCAGTCCGAATTTGACTAGGGTTTTGGACGTGAATTGATGTAATTTTCTTGTAAGGAAAGCCTAGATAAATCATTTGCTTGTACGGGAAGTCCAGCCGCCTCTTATATATGTTGGGGGTGACGGCCGATTGAAACAACACACAATCGAACAAATCTATCTATATCTTTTACCTTTACTTTTCCTTCTCCCTTGTTCTTCTTCTTCCTCGTTCTTCGTTCGTTCTTATTCATTGCAGGGCGGCGAACCTCGAGGATCTAGGGGCGGTCAGGCCGACCTAGGGCAGCCCATAGCCTCCGCGCGTCCAGACGGGGTCCCTCCCGGGCGCGTGGGGTTTCGGGTCTACAAAAGCGCCTGCCGGATTGCTTGCGTACCGCGCTTCCGGCGGGTCTCCTTTGACGTGAGCTGCGGTGCATCACCCCCGGCGTTGGAGGTACATGGTGACGTGTTCGTGTGCGAACACACTTTTTGGCGACTCCGCTGGGGACGAAGCGTTGAACGGTCTCCGACCCGTTCTTGCTACGAAGAGATTGTCATCTAGGGTTTGACATCTACAAAGATAATATCAATACCCACTTCACTTATGTAGATGCAAATAATGCATGTGTTGTTGCTAGATCGTCTAATGAGCATAATGTATCGGCTAGCCCTAGTTTTATCAATAATGTATCTAATTATGTGCAACGGCCGATTCAGAAAAAATCTTCATGCTTCAACTTCATATAATTTCAGCAACATGCAACATATGTATCCCAACTCCCATGCATCGGCAACCCCACAAATCTATATACTGATGAACAACATGATGAGTTTAGTTAATCAAGTTGAGATACCCCATGTAGGAACTTCCAATAGGATGCAACAAAGTGTTTCAACTTTTTATTCATCGGCAAATAACTTGCAGTTTGTTAATCCAAACGTGCCGGTGGATAGGGGAATTGGCCATGCTACTACTAGTTATTCGGCCAATTACCCTCAAACATCATATGCTACACCTCATGCTACTAATTTTCTAGCACCATACGCAACTGTTGATGTCCATAATTCGGCTCCCCACCTTCATGGCCATGGCCGAATAAGTGAAACTTCTATAAGAGCACAAATGTGTTCACCTACTACCGTGGCATATCATGTCCCCCCAACACAATTACAGAATTTCGGTGACATATCGTTACCGAAAGAGTCTAAAAGTGTCGGGGGGCAATTCTATCTAGATTGGGTCATCAAGAAAAATCTTACGTCTTTTAGGGATGAATGCAATGTTGTTCTACATGAATTGATAAAAGAGCGAAAGCCTATTAATTCTACTGCAATCCAAGCTAGATTATGCCAAAAAGAGAAAGCATTGGGTGTGGATAAAATTATCAAAAAAGATGATGATTCGGATAATAAAGTTAATTCGGCTATTGAAAAGACCAAATCAAATATTACGTATGCCGAATCAATTCTAGAAAAACAGGATGACAAGGTGTTGAGGAGCTATTCGAAAGAGGAACAACCTATCGTTCAAGTAACGCAACCATCATGCTCTCCCAACGTGTTTGAAAAGGTATGTCTAGCAAGTGATTTACCTATCTTCCGATTTGGTCGCAGCTTTACTGTTGATGCTTCTATAAGAGAAATTCTCATAAGTAATTTTGAAAGATCAATGACGAAGGGAAATTTACTTGTTAGCAATAAAACTGTTATAAAACATATCGGTCAGTCTATGGTGCCATTTATAAAGACCGATAGTGACCTATTATTGCAGCCAAAGTTTTCCCCATTGCTTTATCAAAATTTCATATCTAATTGGGTAGCTTTGCTTGTTTCTTACTTGGCTTGCACTTGGTCTCAATTGAGACATGTGTATTCTAACTATTTTTGTTTCATAAATTTAAAGCCAAGGTCAAATTCTTTTGAAAAATCCGATGCTAATATAATATCTTATCCAAATACATCGGAGATAGGGTGTAAAACACAATGCATAGCCGAATGGGGAGATTCTAAATCTGAACCATTCGTTTGCTCAACTCCAAAGCCATTTGCACACCAAGATCGGCTAGAAAATAAGAAGTATACCTTCAATTCAAGCATGTGTGATCAAATATTTGATTTGTTGCTGAAAAATAATTATATTAAAGTTCTTGATCACCATGTGAAGCCATCAATCCAAGGATGAATGTATTGCAAGTTGCATGATTCGTCCAAGCATAATTTTGAGGATTGCAACATGTTTCGTCAAATAGTTAAATCGACCATTGATAAAGGACGATTAAAATTTGTTGAAACACCAAGGGATGACCAGTCTATTCTGATTGGTCCTAATGGAAAAGGGTTTTTGAATCGGCTGCTTCAAGACGATTCCTTTAAAGATGAGAAGGTAAAAACTACAGGTGATGGGATCAAGCTTTCAAGTAAAAAAGTTGTTCAAGAGCACAATGAAAATATTCTTGAAGGCACGAGTTCTATCGAAGATACAATGAAGACGCCAAGGACTGGAGGGCAACAAGAAAATCCAAAGATCGTTGCAAGTCAAGACAAAGGAGATAAAGGCCGCAATAAGCACAAGTGCAAGAAATCCAAGGTCACTTTTGCACAATTATTAGATAAATATCAAAAGAAGAGTGAAGAGAAAAGTGCTTATCGGCCAACTAATGAAAAATCATCAAGATCACCCCTAGGCGCAAACCCGAGGATTGGTATTGGCAAAATGAGAATTCTAATGCGGTATATTCATATCCATATTTTGTGCCGCCAATGCCAATGCCATGGATACCGTCCTATGATCATGTAAATCCATATCCATCGTGGGACAAGTATGATACAAGGGCGCATTCTTCATCTTATTTTAGACCATCTCACAAACATTATGCAGCTCCAAAAAGATCAACATTTGAACAATCACATGTCAAAGACCGTTTCAATCATAAAAGGGACAACAAAGAGGTGGTCAAAAAAATTTATCGTGTTAAAAAAGATGGTCGTAAGAGTGCTACTTCATATTTGATCTCAAATGAGAATGGGCCAATTAAAGTATTGACATTGGCTACTAATGGCGATGAGGCAAGTCAATCAAGTACCAAATATGAAGAGAAGAAGTTGAGAGTGCACATGGTAAAACAAGAATTGCCATTGCTTCAAACAAAATCACAGCCATGGTGCCCACTCGACTTATCATATTGGCAAAAGAAGAAATTACAAAAACTTAGTACACAAGAACTTGAAGAAAGGAATATGGCATGGGTTCCCAAAGGAAGTATTCAAAATAAGAATTTTGTGCAAGCTTCCTTTACAAGGAGTGCGGCAAATGTGAAGAAGGAAAAGAGTGAAAACTATGAAGGACCAAGCCGAAGGTTTCAACATCTTTCGTCCACACATTATCCATTTTCTTCAACAATGTCGTTGATGCCTATGCCATGGAATTTCTCATCATGTATGATTGGTTACCCTCAATTGGCTTATTTTAAACCATGGATGCAATATAATTTCTTACATCATGAAAGGGTATTACCAAATCATCATATGTTTGATTAGCTTTACTTTTGTTGCTAATCCAAATGGCCGATATATACTTATCGTCCTAAACACATAAAATGGCCGATGGAGTGTTGACATCGTCCTTAGGAAAAGCATCCTGCAAGTTATTTTTTGGCACACAAGTTTGCCGAAAAACAGGGGGCATGTGTTGACACCAGATTTTGGCACGGTGAAGAACTTAATTAAGATGGCCTCAAATGGAAAAGTACTCAAAGTGAGAAAGTTCCGTATCGTCAAAAGGAAAAACTTTGATATTTGAGTCATAGTCATCCGGTCTCATCTCTAAGGCCGAAGTTGTGTTATAAGTACTTAGATTTTGTATTCAGAACACTATTCGGCTGATTACACCCCCAAGACTGCCCCATATTGAAAACTGACCTACATGGATTGTCTTCGTCTCGTCAAAACGATCAATTTTGATATAAAGATCATCTCAATCCGAGGTCATATGCAAAAGTTAGAGCCCGCACAGCGTGACCCTCCAGTGAACAAAAATATGACGCCCAGAACTAGACACATATGTGGGTATGTCTGAAGTGCTGCGTGAATAATTAGCTGTCTTGCACGAGCGATTTGACTCTCGAGATGACCTCTGATGAAAAAACGTTCAACATGAAAGTTGTTCGTCTCGTCGAAACGGTCAAGATTTCTTTTGGGCTCGTTTCCATCCGAGGTCGTTTGTCACCACAAAAAGGACCCTCAAAGTACAGTCAGTTTAAACCGAACAGTTTTGGAAAGTTCGGATAAAACCAGTCCGAATTTGACTAGGGTTTTGGACGTGAATTGATGTAATTTTTCTTGTAAAGAAAGCCTAGATAAATCCTTTGCTTGTACGGGAAGTCCAGTCACCTCTTATATATGTTGGGGGTGACAGCCGATTGAAACAACACAGAATCGAACAAATCTATCTACATCTTTTACCTTTACTTTTCCTTCTCCCTTGTTCTTCTTCTTCCTCGTTCTTCGTTCGTTCTTCTTCATTGCAGGGCGGCGAACCTCGAGGCTCTAGGGCAGTCAGGACGACCTAGGGCAGCCCATAGCCGCCGCCCGTCCAGACGGGGTCCCTCTCGGGCGCGTGGGGTTTCGGGTCTACAAAAGCGCCTGCCGAATTGCTTGCGTACCGTGCTTCCGGCGGGTCTCCTTCGACGTGAGCTGCGGTGCATCACCCCCGGTGTTGGAGGTACACGGTGACGTGTTCGTGTGCGAACAACCTGGAAACTTAATATCTGCAGCAAAGTGTTTAATAGCAAAGTAATATGATAGTAGTGGTAACGGTAGCAAAAGGTAATAATAGCAAAAGTAATGTTTTTAGTGTTTTGTAGTGATGATAGCAATAGCAACGGAAAAGTAAATAAGCGAAAAACAATATATGGAAAGCTCGTAGGCAATGGATCAGTGATGGAGAATTATGCCGGATGCGGTTCATCATGTACCAATCATAACATAGGGTGACACAGAACTAGCTCCAATTCATCAATGTAATGTAGGCATGTATTCCGAATATAGACATACGTGCTTATGGAAAAGAACTTCCATGACATCTTTTGTCCTACCCTCCCGTGACAGCAGGGTCCTAATGGAAACTAAGGGATATTAAGGCCTCCTTTTAATAGAGTACCGGAACAAAGCATTAGCACATAGTGAATACATGAACTCCTCAAACTATGGTCATCACCGGTAAGTATCCCGATTATTGTCACTTCGGGGTTAACGGATCATAACACATAATATGTGACTATAGACTTGCAATATAGGATCAAGAACTCTTATATTGATGAAAACATAATAGGTTCAGATCTGAAATCATAATATGATATAATAAGATGGTATCTCGCTAGCCCTTTCTGAGACCGCAAAACATAAATGCAGAGCACCTTTAAAGATTAAGGAATGACTAGACATTGTAATTCATGGTAAAAGAGATCCAGTCAAGTCATACTCAATGTAAACTAACAGTAATGAATGCAAATGACAGAGGTGCTCTCCAACTGGTGCTTTTTAATAAAAGGATGATGACTCAACATAAAAGTAAATAGATAGGCCCTTCACAGAGGAAAGTAGGGATTTGTAGAGGTGCCAGAGCTCGGTTTTGAAATAGAGGTGAATAATATTTTGAGCGGTATACTTTCATTGTCAACATAACAACCAAGATATGGCGATATCTTCCATGCTACACACATTATAGGCGGTTCCCAAACAGAATGGTAAAGTTTATACTCCCCCTCCACCAACAAGCATCAATCCATGGCTTGCTCGAAACAACGAGTGCCTCCAACTAACAAGAGTCTCAAGGGGAGGTTTGTTTGCAATTATTTTGATTTAGTTTGCATAAAGCATGGGACTGGGCATCCCGGTGACCAGCCATTTTCTCGTGAGTGAGGAGCGGAGTCCACTCCTCTTGAGAATAACCCGCCTAACATGGAAGATACGGACAGCCCTAGTTGATACATGAGCTATTCGAGCATACAAAACAGAATGTTTATTTGAAGGTTTAGAGTTTGGCACATACAAATTTACTTGGAACGGCAGGTAGATACCGTATATAGGTAGGTATGGTGGACTCATATGGAATAACTTTGGGGTTTAATTAGTTGGATGCACAAGCAGTATTCCCTCTTAGTACAGGTGACGGCTAGAAAAAGACTGGGAAGCGACCAGCTAGAGAGCGACAACAGTCATGAACATGCATTAAAATTAATCAACACTGAATGCAAGCATGTGTAGGATATAATCCAACATGAACATAAATATCGTGAAGGCTATGTTGCTTTTGTTTCAACTACATGCGTGAACATGTGCCAAGTCAAGCCACTCGAATCGTTCAAAAGAGGATACCATCCTATCATACCACATCACAACCATTTTAATAGCATGTTGGCACGCAAGGTAAACCATTATAAGCTCCTAGCTAATCAAGCATGGCAAAAGAAACTATGATCTCTAGTTGTCATTGCAAACATGTTTATTCATAATAAGCTGAATCAGGAATGATGAACTAATCATATTTACAAAAACAAGAGAGGTCGAGTTCATACCAGCTTTTCTTATCTCAATCAGTCCATCATATATCATCATAATTGCCTTTCACTTGCACGACTGAACGATGTGGATAATACTAATAGTGAACGTGCATTGGACTAAGCTGGAATCTACAAGCATTCAATAAACAGGAGAAGACAAGGCAATATGGGCTCTTTTGTCAGATCAATAATAATGCATATAAGAGCCACTTCATCAATTTAATTATAGTCTTCTCCTATCGACCCCCAAATAAAAGAAAAAAACTAAAACTATTTACACGGGAAAGCTCCCAACAAGCAAAAGAAGAACAGGAAATCTTTTTGGGTTTTCTTTTTAATTACTACTACAAGCATGGAAAGTAAACTAATTAAAAGCTACAAGTAAAAAAAATTGGTTTTTCTTAAGGTTTATTAAACACACAAGAAGAAAGCATAAGAAGGAAAATAAACTAGCATGGATGATACAATGAAAAAGTATGAGCACCGACATCTAGCAATGAGTGTGTGAACATGAATATAATGTCGGTGAGAAATACGTACTCCCCCAAGCTTAGGCTTTTCGCCTAAGTTGGTCTATGGACACGGCTGGCCTGGCGGATATCCATAGTAATAGTTGGGGTCGTACTGCGAAGAGGAAGACTATGATTGCCACTGGTTGGCAATCATCTCTGGATCCCACTGGTAATTAGACTATCGTGGAAGATCAACTTGTGGTTCCAACTCTGGCTCTGTGGCTGATGTAGGGTTCCGGTATGCGTGAATGGCCTCTAGCGGAACAAGGTACTTGCCTGTAGATAAATCAAACAAGGAAGGAGCAGGCAGGGTAATAGTCTCAGGATTATGTTTATCAAAGAACAATTTGTATTTAAGCTCCCCTTCCCTATTCTTTATAATAAAATCATGCGCTACCATACTCTTATAATCTAAATAAACAGTGGGCAGCAATTTTTCTTCTTTTTCATAGTGCCTAATGGGTATGTTAAAATGTGCAGCTAGGCGTGAAGCATAGATGCCTCCAAAGATGGGGCCCTTTGTACGGTTTACACTTAACCGTTTAGCAATAATACCGCCCATACTAACAGAGTTATCACAGAATGAACCGTGGAACAAAATAATAATATCAGGAACACTAAGGTTTCCATAGTTTCCGCGACCAATTAAGCAATGACTAGCAAATATTGCAAAGTAGCGTAAAACAGGAAAATGTATGCTAGTGATTCGTGCATCGGAAACCTTCCTCGTTTCCCCTATAGTAATGGTATCAATAAACCCATCCACATCGCCGTGATGTGGTTCCTCTATTGTGCCCTCGAAAGGGATCAAACAAACCCGACAAAAATCATAAAGTGACATCTCCTTATGCTCATCATATAAATAAAACTCCACCATAGGTGGTGAGCTCCTAGCATGGAAATGAAATTTTTGCACAAATATATTGGTGAGTAAGAGATACTATTCGCGTTGGTCGTGGAGGAAGGCGGTGAGGCCTGCATTCTCAGCCAATTCATAAAAATCATCATAAATCCCGGCTGCTCTCAAGAAATCATCAGAAGGCCATTCACACGGCCGAACCTCCGCGGTGTGAGGCAGATTATATTTGGGCCTCTCTGCTTTTTCATTTTGATTTTCCTTCGAGCTTCGGCTCGATGATCCCCTCAAAAATCTCTTCATTATTTTCTGAAAAAATCTGAAATTTTTAGTAACTTCGAAATAAAAGTAAACCAAACTCAACAAAATTGATAGCAACTACTCCTACAAGTGCCTAGAGCATATATCATGCATTAGAACTACTTGGAACCATATAAATTTGACATGCAAGCTCAAGAACATGGTCACCTAGGCAGCACAAATTTGCAATGAATAAATCACTAGAACAAAAACTAATTGGACCAATGGAGGAGTCACATACCAAGGAACAATCCCCCCAAGCAGTTTTGTGAGAGGTGCTTTGAGCAAGGAGATCGAAAATGGCAGCAAAATGATCTTGGACTCGGGTTTGAACTGGATAATCGTGTTTGTGGGAGGAAGAAGGAGTGTGTGGGTGCAGGAATAATTGGAGGAGGGCCACCGTTGGCCCACGAGGCAGGGGGCGCGCCCTCCACCCTCGTGGCCAGGTGAATGCCCCCCGTGCTGTGTTCTCAGTGCCAAATATTCTCAATATTCCAGAAAAAATCATATTTAAATTTCAGGGCATTTGGAGAACTTTTATTTTTGGGGTATTTTTATATTGCACGGATAAATTAGATAACAGATGGAAAATACTTATTTTTATTTTATTTAATATAAGTAACATAAAGTAAAAGGAGGGTACACAGAGTCGTGCCTTCTAGTTTCATCCATCTCATGCTCATCAAAAGAAATCCAATAACAAGGTTGATCAGGTCTTGTTAACAAACTCATTCCGATAACATGGAACCAGAGAAATTTCGAATAACACTATGTTACCTCAACGGGGATATGCACATCCCCAATAATAAGAATATCATATTTCTTTTTGACAGTAGGTAGAGGAAATTCAAAACCTCCAATAATAATCGATGGGATTTTTCCAATAGAGTTGATACTATGAACTTGAGGTTGTTTCCTCGGAAAGTGTACCATATGCTCATTACCATTAACATGAAAAGTGACGTTGCCTTTGGTGCAATCAATAATAGCCCCTGCAGTATTCAAAAAAGGTCTTCCAAGAATAATAGACATACTATCGTCCTCGGGAATATCAAGAATAACAAAGTCTGTTAAAATAGTAATGTTTGCAACCACAACAGGCACATCCTCACAAATACCGACAGGTATAGCAGTTGATTTATCAGCCATTTGCAAACATATTTCAGTAGGTGTCCACATATTCAAATCAAGTCTATGATATAAAGAGAGAGGCATAACACTAACACCGGCTTCAAGATCACATAAAGCAGTTTTAACATAGTTTCTTTTAATGGAGCATGGTATAGTGGGTACTCCTGGATCTCCAAGTTTCTTTGGTATTCCACCCTTAAAAGTATAATTAGCAAGCATGGTGGAAATTTCAGCTTCCGGTATCTTTCTTTTATAAGTGACAATTTCTTTAATGTACTTAGCATAAGGATTCGTTTTAAGCATATCAGTTAATCGCATATGCAAAAAGATAGGTCTAATCATTTCAGCAAAGCGCTTAAAATCCTCATCATCCTTTTTCTTGGATGGTTTGGGAGGGAAAGGCATGGGTTTCTGAACCCATGGTTCTCTTTCTTTACCATGCTTCCTAGCAACAAAGTCTTTCTTATCATAACGTTGATTCTTTGATTGTGGGTTATCAAGATCAACAGCAGGTTCAATTTCTGTATCATTATCATTACTAGGTTGAGCATCATCATGAACATTTCATTAACATTATCACTAGTTTCAGGTTCATTGCGAGATTGTGTTTCAGCATCAGAAATAGAAATATCATTTGGATTCTCAGGTGTTTCAGCAATAGGTTCACCAGAAGCATGCAAAGTCCTATCATTTTTCTTTTTCTTCCTTTTAGAAGGACTAGGTGCATCTATATTATTTCTGTGAGAATCTTGCTCGATTCTCTTATGGTGGTCTTCAAGATAGAAAGGTTCCTGAGTCATTCTACCAGTTCTAGTAGCCACTCTAACAACATAATCATTATTCTTACTATTCAATTCATTGAGCAAATCATTTTGAGCTTTAAGTACTTGTTCTACTTGAGTGGTAACCATAGAAGCATGTTTACTAATGAGTTTAAGTTCACCTTTAACTCTAGACATATAATCACCCAAGTATTCAAGCGTATCGGAATTATATTTCAATTGTCTACCAAAATAAGCATTAAAGTTTTCTTGTTTAACAATGAAATTGTCAAACTCATCTAAGCATTGTCTAGCAGACTTATAACGAGGGATATCACCTTCATCAAATCTATAGAGAGAATTTACTTTTACTACCCGTGTCGGGTTATCAAGACCACGAGTTTCTTCAATAGGTGATGGATCAAGATCATATGTTTCTTCAACAGGCGGTAAATTAAGACCATGTATTTCTTCAATAGGAGGTATATTCTTAACATCATTAGCTTTAATACCTTTTTCTTTCATAGATTTCTTTGCCTCTTGCATATCTTCAGGACTGAGAAATAGAACACCCCTCTTCTTCGGAGTTGGTTTAGGAATAGGCTCTGGAGTTGGTTCAGGAACTGGTTCAGGAAGTGTCCAATTATTTTCATTTGTCAACATATTATTCAATATAATTTCAGCTTCATCCGGCGTTCTTTCCCTGAAAACAGAACCAGCACAACTATCTAGGTAATCTTTGGAGGCATCGATTAGTCCATTATAAAAGATGTCAAGTATTTCATTTTTCTTAAAAGGATGATCAGGCAAAGCATTAACTAATTGGAGAAGCCTCCCCCAAGCTTGTGGGAGACTCTCTTCTTCAATTTGCACAAAATTATATATATCCCTTAAAGCAGCTTGTTTCTTATGAGCAGGAAAATATTTAGCAAAGAAGTAATAAATCATATCCTGGGGACTACGCACACAACCAGGATCACGAGAATTAAAGAATATCTTAGCATCACCCTTTAATGAGAACAGAAATATTTTAAGGATATAAAAGTAGTGAGTTCTCTCATCATTAGTGAACAGGGTGGCTATATCAATTCAATTTAGTAAGATGTGCCACAACAGTTTCAGATTCATAGCCATGAAAAGGATCAGATTCAACCAAAGTAATTATATCAGGATCAACAGAGAATTCATAATCCTTATCAGTAACAAAGATAGGTGAAGTAGCAAAAGTAGGGTCAGGTTTCATCCTAGCATTTAGAGATTTCTTATTCCATTTAGCTAATAACCTCTTAAGTTCATAACTATCTTTGCAAGCTAAAATAGCTAAAGAAGCTTCTTTATCAAAAACATAACCCTTAGGAATAACGGGCAAGTCTTCATCATCACTTTCATCAATATTATCAGATTCAATATTTTCATTCTCTCTAACCCTATCAAGTTGTTCATCAAGAAATTCACCAAGTGGCACAGTCGTATCAAGCATAGAAGTAGTTTCATCATAAGTATCATGCATAGCAGAAGTGGCATCATCAATAACATGTGAAATATCAGAACGAATAGCAGAAGCAGGTTTAGGTGCCGCAAACTTAATCAAAATAGAAGGTGAATCAAGTGCGGAGCTAGATGGCAGTTCCTTACCTCCCCTCGCAGTTGAGGGATAAATCTTGGTTTTTGGATCTCTCAAGTTCTTCATAATGATAAGCAAATATAAATCCCAAGTGACTCAAAGAATAGAGCTATGCTCCCGGGCAACGGCGCCAGAAAATACTCTTGATAACCCACAAGTATAGGGGATCGCAATAGTTTTCGAGGGTAGAGTATTCAACCCAAATTTATTGATTCGACACAAGGGGAGCCAAAGAATATTCTCAAGTATTAGCAGCTGAGTTGTCAATTCAACCACACCTGGAAACTTAATATCTGCAGCAAAGTGTTTAGTAGCAAAGTAATATGATAGTAGTGGTAACGGTAGCAAAAGGTAATGATAGCAAAAGTAATGTTTTTAGTATTTTGTAGTGATGATAGCAATAGCAACGGAAAAGTAAATAAGCGAAGAACAATATATGGAAATCTCGTAGGCAATGGATTAGTGATGGATAATTATGTCGGATGCGGTTCATCATGTAACAATCATAACATAGGGTGAAACAAAACTAGCTCCAATTCATCAATGTAATGTAGGCATGTATTCCGAATATAGACATATGTGCTTATGGAAAAGAACTAGCATGACATCTTTTGTCCTACCCTCCCGTGGCAGCGGGGTCCTAATGGAAACTAAGGGATATTAAGGCCTCCTTTTAATAGAGTACCGGAACAAAGCATTAGCACATAGTGAATACATGAACTCCTCAAACTATGGTCATCACCGGTAAGTATCCCGATTATTGTCACTTCGGGGTTAACGGATCATAACACATAATAGGTGACTATAGACTTGCAAGATAGGATCAAGAACTCTTATATATTGATGAAAACATAATAGGTTCGGATCTGAAATCATGGCACTCGGGCCCTAGTGACAAGCATTAAGCATAGCAAAGTCATAGCAACATCAATCTCAGAACATAGTGGATACTAGGGATCAAACCCTAACAAAACTAACTCGATTACATGATAAATCTCATCCAACCCATCACCGTCCAGCAAGCCTGTGTTGGAATTACTCATGCACGGCGGTGAGCATCATGAAATCGGTGATGGAGGATGGTTGATGATGACGATGGCGACGGATTCCCCTCTCCGGAGCCCCGAACAGACTCCAGATCAGCCCTCCCAAGAGGTTTTAGGGCTTGGCGGCGGCTCCGTATTGTAAAACGCGATGAATTCTTCTCCCTGATTTTTTTCTCGCTGAAAGCAATTATATAGAGTTGGAGTTGAGGTCGGAGGAGCTCTAGGGGGCCCACGAGGTAGGGGGCGCTCGGGGGGGGGGGCAGGCGCGCCCCCCACCCTCGTGGCTAGGGTGTGGGCCCCCTGGTCTTCATATTTTGCAAGGATTTTTTATTATTTCCAAAAAGACGTTTCGTGAAGTTTCAGGTCATTCCGAGAACTTTTGTTTCTGCACATAAATAACACCATGGCAATTCTGCTGAAAACAGCGTCAGTCCGGGTTAGTTCCATTCAAATCATGCAAGTTAGAGTCCAAAACAAGGGCAAAAGTGTTTGGAAAAGTAAATACGACGGAGACGTATCAGTCCCTGAGTGCATGCTTCCGTTCCCGCTTGGGGATATGGGTTGCGTATATCATGTTCACCATTTTCACTTGGGGAGGAAATTTCTTCTGTCCTCCTGTGTTCGGTGGTCGGGGCTCCTCGTTGTCGTCACTATGCAGCCCCTTTTCCTTGCTTTCGGCATTCAACTTGCCAGCCTGTTTGAACACCAAGCATTCTCTGTTGGTGTGGTTGGCTGGCTTATCAGGGGTGCCGTGAATTTGACACGAGCGGTCGAGTATGCGGTCCAAACTGGACAGGCCCGGATTGTTTCTTTTCAACGGCAGTTTCCGCTGACTGGATTTAGAGCCACTGAATCCGGCATTGACTGTCGTGTCTCCGGCGTTATTGCCGTTGTTGCGGCGCTTGTATCTGTTGCGACGTGGCTTGCCGTTGCTGTCTCTAGCCTCCGATGTGCCAGGGTTGCTTGTTGTGTTGTTGCTACGGGCCAACCAGCTATCCTCGCCCGCGCAGAAGCGGGTCATGAGTGTTGTGAGGGCTGCCATGGACTTTGGCTTCTCTTGGCCAAGATGTCTGGCGAGCAACTCGTCGTGGATGTTATGCTTAAAGGCCGCTAGGGCTTCAGCATCCGGACAGTCCACAATTTTGTTCTTTTTGGTTAGGAACCGAGTCCAAAATTTCCTGGCTGACTCTCCGGGCTGTTGGGTTATGTGACTTAAATCATCAGCATCCAGTGGTCGCACATAAGTGCCCTGTAAGTTGTCCAGGAATGCGTTTGCCAGGTTCTCCCAATTTTCGATGGAGTTTGCTGGCAAGCTATTTAGCCAATGCCGAGCTGGTCCTTTGAGTTTTAACGGGAGGTACTTGATGGCGTGTAGATCATCCCCGCGGGCCATGTGAATGCGGAGGAAGAAATCCTATATCCATACCGCGGGGTCAGTAGTACCATCGTATGATTCAATGTTCACAGGTTTAAACACTTCTGGGAATTCATGATCCATTACTTCATCAGTGAAGCATAGGGGCTGTGCGGCTCCTCTATGCCGGGCTATGTCACAACGTAGTTCGTACGAGTCTTGTCTACTGTGTTCGGCCTGCCGGATTTTCTTTTGGTATATCCGGCATGACGGTCGTTGTCATGTGTTGGGGCGCGCCCTCGTGATCCGAAGATCGATCTTTTGTGTCCTGCTTTGTTTTCCAATACGCCTCGCAGGTCCTGCGTGTTACCCCGGGCCTTGCTGTTTTTGTTTGACTGGTGACGGGGTGCGGGCTGGACTTCGGGCTTATATGCCGCTTTGTCCCGGCCACGAGGTGGCCGGTTTGCCACATCATACGCTAGAAGCGCAGGCTTTAATGCTTCCTCTTCGAGTTGGGGTAGCAACCTGCGCTTTGGGAAACTTTTGATTGGGCGCTTCAGTTTGTGTTCCTCAGCTGCCAGGACCTCAGTCCATCTATCCGCTAGCAGATCTTGCTCAGCTTGAAGCTGTTGTTGCTTTTTCTTCAGGCTTTTTGTTGTGGCAATAAGCCGGCGCTTGAAGCGCTCCTGTTCGACGGGATCCTCAGGCATGATAAATTCTTCGTTGCCGAGGCTCACCTCATCTTCGGATAGAGGCATGTAATTGTCATCCTCTGATTCTCCGTCTGCTGCCTGTTCCTTAGGGTTGGCTTGCCCATCCTCCTGCTCAAAGCCTGGCTGGAGGGGATTGTCTTCGTCTTCGGCACTATTTGCAGTGTTATTGTCTCCGGTGCCGGTATCGCTGTTTTTGTTATGGCGGGGCTTAGGGAAGCGCCGATGACGTCGGTTCTTGGATTGCTTCTCGGGGGGATTATCCTCCGTTGCCTTATTGCCATCGCTTTCTTTGGGGGTGTCCACCATGTATATATCATACGATGAGGTGGCAGTCCAGCGCCCTGTGGGCGGTAGTTCCTGTTCGTCTCCCGCATCGTCGTCCATACCGTCGATGTCTTTGGAGTCAAAGTCGAGCATGTCGGTTAGGTCGTCGATAGTGGCTACTAAGTGGGTGGTGGGTGGGGAACGAATTTCTTCGCCGTCCGCTTCCCACTCGAGCCGCACATAGTTCGACCAAGGGTCTCCTGACAAGGAGAGAGACCGTAATGAGTTTAGCACGTCACCTAGGGGCGAGTGCTGAAAGATATCTGCGGACGTGAACTCCATGATCGGTGCCCAATCAGATTTGATGGGCACGGACGCGAGCGGTTCGTAGTCTGTGGTCGGGGATGAATCCGAGTGTCCGGCAACACAGGTCTCATAAGAGGTGAACTCAGTATTCGGCTCTATCGTCGCTGAGTGTGCGGCCTCCGTGGTGGGGTCCATCCACCCGTCCTCGGACGGTGCGATCTGTTCCGGATTGAGGGATGGAGTAGTTACAGGTGTGATCTCCCTAACACTGTCCGACGTCAGAGCTAAATCATGCTCATCGTGACTGTGCAGCGCACCTGACATGGGTTCGAATCCGTCGAACATCAAGTCTCCGCGGATGTTGGAGGTACAGTTCAAGCTTCCAAACCTGGCCTGATGGCCAGGGGCGTAGCTCTCAATCTGCTCCAGATGGTCGAGCGAGTTGGCCCGCAGTACGAAGCCACCGAATACGAAGATCTGTCCGGGAAGGAAAACCTCACCCTGGATCGCATCGTTGCCGATGATCAAAGTAGCCATCAAGCCTTGATTGTGATGGCATAGTGGAACTCTCAATGAAAGCACCAATGTCGGTGTCAAAACCGGCGAATCTCGGGTAGGGGGTCCCGAACTGTGTGTCTAAGGCGGATGGTAACAGGAGGCGGGGGACACAATGTTTACCCATGTTCGGGCCCTCTCGATGGAGGTAATACCCTACTTCCTGCTTGATTGATCTTGATGATATGAGTATTACAAGAGTTGATCTAGCATGAGATCGGAGAGGCTAAACCCTAGAAGCTAGCCTATGGTATGATTGTTTTGTCCTACGGACTAAAACCCTCCGGTTTATATAGACACCGGAGGGGGCTAGGGTTACACAGAGTCGGTTACAAGGGAGGAGATCTACATATCCGAATTGCCAAGCTTGCCTTCCACGCAAAGGAGAGTCCCATCCGGACACGGGACAAAGTCTTCAATCTTGTATCTTCATAGTCCAACAGTCCGGCCAAGGGATATAGTCCGGTTGTCTGAGGACCCCCTAATCCAGGACTCCCTCACACGCCCAACCGCACCAGCAGATGCACACCTTTCTTCATGGTGTATGGCGCAGAGGCCGTATTGCCCTACGATATTATTCACGACTCACCTCGAGTGCGTATGTACGAAGAGAGAGAAGCCGAGCTTGATCGGCAGGATGGCCTAGGTGCCCTGGAGGAGGGACGCGATGTCGCAAAAGCCTGTTCAGCATTTTACCAACAGCAGGCTCGAAGATATCAAAGCAGAGAAGTACGGTCCAAGACCTACAATGTTGGCGAACTCGTTCTACGCCTGCCGGAGAAGAAAAAGGACAAACTCAAGCCCAAATGGGTGGGTCCCTTCATAATTGACGAAGTTCTCACCGGAGGAGCGTACCGTCTTCGCGATGCATCAGACAATCGCCTCGAGCCGAATCCCTGGAACGTGGCCAGACTCCGGGGATTCTATGCCTAGCACCAAACCCCTTGTTCGTCTCCTCCTCCCCTGTAGTTTCCATTATTTTTTCTCTCTTTTCAGATTATTTTCTTCTTTCTTGCTTTAACACTTTGGTACGGCTAGACCACACACCATCGACACATACATCTCTAAATATGTATGTCACTCGTACCTGGGGGCTTCTCGGACAGAAGTTCTTGTCATTCCTTGAGCATTAAGCTCCTCACATATGAGTTTTTCCATATGTACCTTTTCTTTGCCACTATATGCATTGATATGACTTAAGTTTTGGCCAAGTTGGGTTGCCTGGCTCGTGTGCTTATGCCCTACGTTCCCATTAGTTCGGCTAGGGCATAAAGGGAGCACCTCTGCGATTGTTACTGCCAGGTCATCCGGATGTGTACCTCAGACTGGGTGAAGCCGAAAGCTAGCGTTCTTAAGGGAATATTCGGTCGGTGAATTAAAGATGTTTTCTAAACTCACTCCATTGTGCACCCCCAGAAGTTATACAAACTATGGTGCTCGCATCACAATTCAGACATGTAAATTAAATGCATGCACACCCAGGGAAAGGAACCCTTAACGGAACTATTCTCTCTGGAAGATGTTTCTTATGATATCAATGTAATATAACATAGCTAGCCAAATACAACTTGTCTGTTCAAGCAACTATGACCCCTACGCCTAGTTTTCCAGGCATACCCCGGCCTATTCGGCTGCGACGGTATTCGGAAACACTCCGCACCTTCGGGTCCGGAGGTTGAAGCGAAAAGGTCTGCCATGACAAATGATATACAATTCAGCTAGATGAGGAAAGTACACAGTCACTTGGACTCGAACACCTCTTCCTCTACACCTTCCAACAGGTAGTCTAACTTACAATCATGTTGGGAATATTTGGCGGCCACCTCTACTTGGTCATATACTATACTAACGAGAATTTCTTCCCCATTCGGCCCTACCGGTCCGACACGAGCCATGTGATTAGGATTCAGCTTGGTATATTGCATCTTCACCATGGCCCGGGCCTCTCGCGCACCTTCTCGGTAGGCAGATATCTTCCACAGCCGGATACGCGGCCGCGATCCCTTGAACAGCTCTACCAGCTTCTCCATGCTTCCTAGAGGGGAGTCGGATGGCCATAAAGCCTTGGCTACACTCCGCATAGCCTGTCGAGCTTGCTCGTGCAACAGCGACAGCCCTTGCAGAAGATCATTTGATGATCCGGACACTTCCTCTTCGGGGCGGTTCGTCAATACACCTGCAATTACAGCTATATCAGCTACCACTACCTCCAAACTGCTATAAGATAAAAGCGGCCATGTACTGAATATGCCGCCTCACGGCTTCTTGTTCTCCTTCACAGAGACGGCTAGCTGCGCTCACACATATTTCAGTTCTTCGCCCAGTTTGGTGTTCGAATCCTGGAGTTTCTTTTTCTCTTCAACAACTTTTGTCAATACACGCTCGCCCGCTGCTAGTAGCTTTTTGGCTCCGTGTTCTTCGCTTCGAGCGGCATCCAGCTGCTCTGGTACTTGGTCTAATGACCCAACACAAAGATTAGAACCCAGATTCACACTATCGGTGTATCATTACGAATTTTGGATAGAGGAAAATATTATCGAGAGATGCCTCGTATTTCTCTAGTTCGGCATTGGTAGCAAGAAGCTGGCGCTGACACTTTTCTAGTTCCTAAGCTAGCTGGGCATTCCTCTCCGTAAGCACCTGGTTGTACATTGATCCTTAAATCAGTTGTTTCAACTCCTTTAAGTCTCGGGGCTACAAAGTGAATTTACCTGCACATCTTTCAAATGTTGCTTTGTGGCCCTATTAATCCCATCTCGAGCAACCCGGATGTATGCATCGGCTGAGCTGAAGGCGTTAAACGACTCTTCTAAAAAGCCAGGGTCTTGTAAAATGGCCCGGCGGCGCTGATGATTCATGGCACTCTCCACTTCCGAGTTGGTGACGGATACATCATCCGAGTCCTCGGCTCGAGGATAGTCCGGCGTCGCCCCTGCATCAGCCCCCGTCTGCACGGCAGGATTTGAATCCTGGTTGTGGGAAGTACGGCCGCTCGAACCTCCGGATATAGTCCGGCACACCTTCCTCCTGACACATGGAAAATGGGAAGGTCACGGTTGGACGTGACTGCTCAGGTGCGGGTTGGCGAATTCGTACCTCTTCGATGAAGGCACGGCCGTATCTTCGTTTGCTTTCCTCTTGGAAGGCTTGCCTGGCGCGGGAGCCGATCTCTTCGAAATTGCTGAACGTATCCCCTGTGAAGCATGATACAATGCGGTGGGTGAGGAAGAATAAGAGCACTCTTTTAGAGAAGGTGTTTCTTAATTATTTACATATGAAGCAGGAAGAAGGCCAGGATAGTCGGCAGTGATGGCCACTTTTGTGCCATCATAGCTTGTCTGGTAAAACACTCCCCCCGCAAGCACCACGAATATATCCGGATCCTCTTCAAACCCAAGATCTAGCTCCCGGTTGTGGATCTCCGACTATGGGGCAGGACTATGAAGTCCTTCGGCGACCTTCCGCCAGTGCTGTCATAAAAAGACTTGAAATTCATCAAAAGTAATCCGGAAGAGGAATGAGTGGAATAGAGGGGTCGAAGGTTACCCAACTGGGAGGATCATACATAGAATATCCATCTCTGCGCTTAATGCGAAGAAACTCCTCTTCCTCCCCTTTAAACAACTCGGCTAATATTTTGGCCAGAGCGGCTGGGGTATCCGGACCCTTTCAGCCATAGCGGGAGGCGTCATCCTCTCCATTATAGTGCCACATGGGCATCCCTCTGTATTGTAGCGGCTGAACCCCACGCACTATGGAGATCTCCATTACCTCGATTATTGTGAGTCCGGACTGAGCGAGCGTCTTTATCTTGCTCATAAGCTGGCAAACTTCTGTGTTGTCATCCTCTTCAAGACTCCGAGGAAGCCAACTGTGGCGTTTCTTTAGTGGAACGCTTGCAAATTCAGGAAGACCCTTTCAAACTGGGTCGGGAAGTGCGACGTCCTCAATATAGAACCATTCGGAAGGCCATTCTTCGGATGCCTTCCTTGGTGTGCCGGACAGATATCCGGTATCAGCGATACACCATACTTTGGCTCCGCCCACTTCAAATATTGACCCCTCGTGATTACGCGGGACAAGACAGAACAACCTCCTCCACAGCTCAAAATGAGCCTCGATACCCAGGAATAGTTCACATAAAGCGACGTAACCCGCAATGTGCAGAATGGAGGCAGGGGTGAAGTTGTGCAGCTGGAGGCCATAGTATTCCAGAAGCCCTCGAAGGAACGAATGAATGGGAAATCCAACACCCCTTAGCAGGTAGGGGATGAAACATACTCGCTCTCCCCCGGATGGATTGGGGAAGTCCTCTGCCTGAATCTCATCGTTGAAGGAATCTAGCCCCGCTCGAACAGGAACTAGATCTACGGGGGGAAGAAATCCCTGTGTCTGCAGCTTCGTCAATTGACTATGGGACACTGAACACCTCTCCCACTAGCCTTTCTCTGGGCCGAAACGGGTGGAGGAGCTGGGGGCGCTAGCCATGCTGGAATGGTTTCTCCTAAGCAGTTTCCAGGGATTTCCTCTGCGTGGTGCCGAATGGATCTAGGATCCAATCTCTTTAATAGGTGCTTTTCCTTGCATGGACGGGGTGTTATCTGCAAAAATGCCCTGACCTTCAACCTTTGCTTGACACGTGGGAGGCAAAGTTATTTAACGCGCAGAAGCCGAGGGGAGCGAAGAGAAGCAGATTGGATTCCAGGAAGGACCTGAGTCATATCACCTGTTATAGGTGCAAGGAGTCAGGGCACTACCTCAACAATTGCCCAAAAAGTAAACCCCGATACTTGTCAGAAGTAATATGTTTTAGTTGTAAAGGAGCAGGGCACTTTGCTAGAGAATGCCCCAAGGAGAAGGAAACTTGTGCTAGATAGTTGAGTTTGCAACAAAAGAAATGGAGTAGTAGAAGTGAGAACATTTTTCTTTTATATTGAGGTGTTGAGTTGAGACATGTAATGGAGAAGAGAGAGATTGTAATCATTTGAGAATGAATAAAGTAGCATCGTTGGTACTGATATGGATTTTATGAGTTGTTACTCTATGAAGAAGGATTTTGACCATTTTTGAGGATAAGAGAAATATGGTATATGGAAGATTTGTGCATTTTAAGGGTGGTAGTACCCTGTAATGGATTTCGGACAAAATGAATACGAGTTTTGTCTCGATATGTGTGATGCCCCAAGAGTATGTGGGATGAAGTTGGAGACCGACAGTTGTTTGGACCAAAGGTGATCAAAGGAGTCAGAAGAGAATGTTAAGTTGATTCGAGATAGACTGAAGGTAGCTCAGTCCAGGCAGAAGAGTTATGTAGACTCAAAAACTCAAGGAGGTAGTCTATGAAATTGGAGATAGAGCATGTCTTCATGTGTTCCCTCTGCGAGGAGTTAAACGAATTGGAGTTAAAGTAAAGTTAGCCCCGAGATTTGTAGGACCATACCGAGTTTTGGAGCGTATGAGAGAAGTGGCCTACAAGTTGGAGTTACCCGAAGGACTGTCAGGAGTTCAGGATGTGTTTCACGGTTCCCAGTTGAAGAAGTGCCATGCAGAGATGGCCAATATTCCCGTGTAAGGACGCTTGACCGCGGAAAGGATAATGATGTTCCACGAAGTGGAATATGGACTTCATAAGTATAAGTTTTTATCTCGGTGTGAGGGATATCCCACGAGGATGAAGAGATAAATTACTATTGGATATAAAGGAGGTATGATGTCGGAAATATCGATCAATGGAAACTCCATGATGAGTCTGAGTAATCATGTCCTAGTTTGGTGCCAATAGAAGGAAGGAAGACAGTGCAATTGGAATGATTTAAGTATGCTAGGAAGCTGGAAGCTGGATGTTGGAATAATGACTAGTTGCCCAGAGGATAAGTTCAAGGTTTACAAGTGATGAGATGGGCCATAACCCACAGGCCCCAGGACCTTCCAAAAAGTAAGCACATTCTTGCTGAAGGAAAAACCCTGGAGGAAGATACGACGTTTTATCGGCAGACAATTTTATAGGAGTAACGCAAAATCTGAGAGTTGTGAAGGAACGATAGATGTTTGTTTGGCTCGCAGAATCCATGGAAATATCCGAACTTAGTTCGTCGACAAGAGAAATTCGGCAATGCTTGTGAGGATGACCGAGTGTTACAATGCGAGATTCGCTAAACCGTATACAAGGTAATGATTTGGGTGCGGGATGGATTGATCACCATACCGACTTACTCTTATTATTCGCCTTGCTATATGGATGGTAAATCTGAGTGACTTACCTATAGTGGAGAGACGAGGATGAAAACCTTGTTTAAGCCTTAGAATGGTATAGGTATTTTTCCCTTGTACAAGGCAGCTTTGCCAACCGTAGGTTATACGGTGAGGATCACCCAGACCCATTTCCTGCAGGAGAAACCACAAATTGTTGACCACCATGAGATATCGATAGTTGTTTAGTTTTGGCGCCAGACCCGTCAGCTAAGAAGACCCAATCTCGGAATAACCTTACCAAGATGAAAGGATAGAAAAATTGTGGTAAGGTTATGCCACTACCGGAAGAGCCCGGATAAGGAATTATCCTGAAGATCTAAGAAGACCGACACTGTCAAGAATAAGGATGGAGTATATGAGTTTTGATAGAACCGTAACCATGCTTCTAAGGGTGGTAGCACCCCAGACCCCGGTGACGATTGATGGAATTTGAGGAGACCCCCAAACCCTAACCTTTTGCTTGCTAGCCTCTCCGAATCTCGAGGACGAGATTCATTTTAAGGGTGGTAGGTTTGTAACATCCCAAAATTCTAAATTTTGGAATGTTATAATAAATAGATAGATTTGATTGATTGTTTGATTGATTGTCTGAAAGTGAGTGAATTCAAAACTTTTTGAAAGTTAAATGAGAGGGAATAAAAGGACTTTCCCAAACTTTCACCTTTTTTTTCTTTTGATCCCCGAGAATTCAAATTCTTTTCATCACAAAACCCTGGAGAGAAGATGACATGACTTCTTCCATTTATTTAAATGACATGGGGTGTTGAAAATAATTGAATTTCATTTGGAAAATATTTTTCATGCAACTCAATGATTTTCACAAGAGAAGATAAAATGACTTCTTCAAATTATGAAATATGAGTTGTGAGTTTCAAGGATCAAATTCAAAGTCTTTTGAATTTATTTTTCAATTTGGAGTTATTTGAGTTTTATTCAAATTATTTTCTCCAAAAATAAAATATATGGAAATTAGGGTAACATGATTCCCTACAACAGAAAATTGGAGAGAAATAAATTTGAAATCATTTTGGTATTTTTAAAAATGATTTTAGTTGGATTTTAAATGACCAGTAGCACTCTTTGTTTTATCTGAATTTGTGTGGATTTTATTTGAAGTTATAAAAATGTTCATCTCGTAGAAAATCTTTTTCTGAAAATTTTGATATATTATATGCCTATATAATATTTTTAGTTATTTTGTTTTTATTATTTTAGTTCTCTGAAAAAAATGTTTAAAAAAAAAACCTTCCTGCCAACTGGGCCGGCCCAGCTCCCAGGCCAGGCCGCGGCCCAGCCCACCACCTCGTCGTCCCCGAGCTCGGGAGGGACTCCGAGCCAGCACGCCGCCGCGCCGTGGCCTCCACGGAGTCCTCCGCCGCCTTACCCCTCCTCCAAGGCCACCTCCTCCCCTCCCCTACTATAAAGCCGCCGCCCCGGGCCCCGTTTCCCTCTTGGTCGCGCCGCCGCCTCCTCCCGCAGCCGCCGCCGCCGTGGTCAACCGCCGCCGCCGCCGCTCGTAGCTGCTGCGCCGCTGCCTTGCCGCGCCACCGCATGCTGCTCGCCTCCGCCGCCGCCGCACTGCCGCCCCGCGCCGCCCGCGACGCCCCTCACCGCTGTCGCTGCTTCCGCCGCCACCGACGCCGCACGCCCCGCTCGCCGGAGTCGATCCGATCTGCGCTGCCGGTTTTTCTCATAAAACCGCCGAGCCGCCCGAACCGGTAAAACCACCACCCGGTTTTTTTTGTTTTTTTAGATTAGGTTTTTCTTCAAAAAAAAACCCCGATCAGTATGCTCTAAATAGCGAACGTTTTCTGTTTAGGCCTTTGTAGTGGACGAATTCGTCACTTATGTTTCTATAGCGGACGTTCGTCGGTTAAGTTTTTCTTTTTCCTGTTTTATTTAGGATAGGGACCTCTTCATAATTAAAGTTTTTACCGAATAGTCCCTGTTCTTCAAACGGTCATAACTTTTACACCGTTTGTCCAAATCCAACGAAACCAACGCCCACGTCTTCGTGATGATCTCCTCTATCCATTAATCCAACTCAAACATGTTTTTGAAGAGTTTAAAATTTCGATTAGATCGGTTTTGAATTCAAACTTCGTTTGATCATAACTTGAGTTTCGTAGCTCCGTTTGAGTTGATTCTTTTTGCAAATCGAAGCTCTTGACCTAAACCTTCTAATAAGGCCAAATTCACATAATTTTGGTACTATTAGAAATAGTTTTATGTTGCAAGAGCTATTTGCTTGGTTTTGATGTTTTCCAAATTGTCTTCTTCGATCTTTTTGATCTTTTGAGTGATTGCTTATGTGTGGTTACTATTGCTTGCTTACGATAGATTGACCGGAGTGTGACGAGTAGATCTATCAAGAGTTTTGAGTGCGAATCATCTTCATCAACATTGCAGGCAAGTTCACACTTTGATCATATCCCCTTCCATACCCAGTTTTATTGCATTAGATCAATCCTCACACATTGCATGATTAGGATCTAATTAAACTGGGGGATGGGAAGTAGGTGAGGTAGTACCTATTACCTGTTTATTATCAAACCTTTGGGAGTTACTTCTACGTTTGCTTATTATGCCATGCTATGCTAGTAGACGTGGATTGGGTTTTGAGAGTATCCATGACAGATGTGAGATTGTTAATTAATGGTTTACTTAAGGTGGCAACTTAAACACACATCTGGGTGGATTGAGGCACCTGGTTATTCTAGGATTGCCTGTCTAGGCACCTGGGTAATCCAGGACTTGCCTGTTTTCTTTTGGACCGCCACCCAGGCTCAAAGGGATCATGAGATTTTTCAAACTAGAAACTTCCGTGTGCAACCACAAGCCATTATGGGCTCTGGCATAGTTGATTAAGTCATGCGAACTCTTACAGGGTAGACTAGCAGATGTAGGGGAAAGCAGGTGTACCGGTCTATCCATCGTAAGGTGCTAGCGCTTCTGAAAGACTGTGTCTCGGTCATCTGTTTCTCAAACACCATGTAGTGCGAGAAATCCAACGGAGGCGATCGAGTCTTGTGGGGAAAAGTGCGCAAACCTCTGCAGAGTGTATAAACTAATCATGATTAGCCGTGTCCCCGGTTATGGACATCTTGAGTATCTAGTTCTTGGATTATCCTGTTGATCTCATCACGTTACTTTAAATGAATATTGTTGGGTTTAATGATGTTACTTAATTGGGATTGAGAATGTTGTCAACCATTCTCAATGTTCAACAACCACCATCAGAGTTAAATAAAATTTATTCCTTTGCAGTAGGGAAAAATTGGCTTTATGCAAAAACCTTATAACCATAGAGCTTTTCCACCAGCCAAATATGCATGTAGTGATAGTCTTTATTCATCATTCTCTATGGTGTGAATTTGCCAGTACATTCAATGTACTGACCCTCTGTGGCTGCAACGTCTCATGTTGCAGGATTATCTTACGACGAGTAAGTGATACGTTAGGGTTACGATTTCTACACTCAACTTTGCCGTTGGTGTTGATGGGAATCCACAACCTTGTTACTTCCGCTATTTTGGATTTGAGGTAATAGTATTTACGTTACTTTTACATGTGATTTACCTCTGTTATAAATCCTCGAGTACTGTGTGTGTCAGCATACCGATCCAGGGATGACACTTAAGCACAGAGACTTGACCCATTCGGGTCGGGTCGCTACAAGCATCTTTATAATCACCTAGTTACGTTGTGACGTTTGATAGCACACTAAGTGTTCCTCTGGTATTCGGGAGTTGCACAATCTCGTAGTCATAGGAACATGTATAATTTATGGAGAAAGCAATAGCAATAAACTAAATGATCATAGTGCTACGCTAACGGATCGGTCATGTCAATCACATCATTCTCCAATGATGTGATCCCATTTATCAAATGACAACTCATGTCTATGATTAGGAAACTTAAACATCTTTGATTAATGAGCTAGTCAATTAGAGGCATACTAGTGACACTCTGTTTGTCTATGTATTCACACATGTACTAAGTTTCCGATTAATAAAATTCTAGCATGAATAATAAACATTTATCATGATATAAGGAAATATAAATAACAACTTTATTATTGCCTCTCGGGCATATTTCCTTCAGTCTCCCACTTGCACTAGAGTCAATAATCTAGATTACACAGTAATGATTCTAACACCCATGGAGTCTTGGTGTTGATGATGTTTTGCTCATGAGAGAGGATAATTCAACGGGTCTGCAACATTCAGATCCGTATGTATCTTTCAAATCTCTATGTCTCCTTCCTTGACTTGATCGTGGATGGAATTGAAGCGTCTCTTGATGTGCTTGGTTCTCTTGTGAAATCTGGATTCCTTTGCCAAGGCAATTGCACCATTATTGTCACAAAAGATTTTCATTGGACCCGATGCACTAGGTATTACACCTAGATCGGATATGAACTCCTTCATCCAGACTCCTTCATTTGCTGCTTCCGAAGCAGCTATGTATTCCGCTTCACACGTAGATCCCGCCACGACGCTCTGTTTAGAACTGCACCAACTGACAGCTCCACCATTCAATAAACATATGTATCCGGTTTGTGACTTAGAGTCATCCGGGTCAGTGTTAAAGCTTGCATCAACGTAACCGTTTACGACGAGCTCTTTGTCACCTCCATAAACGAGAAACATATCCTTAGTCCTTTTCAGGTATGTCAGGATGTTCTTGACTGTTGTCCAGTGATCCACTCCTGGATTACTTTGGTACCTCCCTGCTAAGATAATAGCAAGGCACACATCAGGTCTAGTACACTACATTGCATACATGATAGAACCTATGGCTGAGGCATAGGGAATGACTTTCATTTTCTCTATATCTTCTGCAGTGGTCGGGTATTGAGTCTGACTCAACTTCACACCTTGTAACACAGGCAAGAACCCTTTCTTTGCTTGATCCATTTTGAACTTCTTCAAAACTTTATCAAGGTATGTGCTTTGTGAAAGTCCAATTAAGCGTCTTGATATATCTCTATAGATCTTGATGCCCAATATATAAGCAGCTTCACCGAGGTCTTTCATTGAAAATTTTGTATTCAAGTATCCTTTTTATGCTATTCGGAAATTCAGTATCATTTACGATCAACAATATGTCATCCACATATAATATCAGAAATGCTACAGAGCTCCCACTCACTTTCTTGTAAATACAGGCTTCTCCAAAAGTCTATATAAAACCATATGCTTTGATCACACTATCAAAGCGTATATTCCAACTCCGAGATGCTTGCACCAGTCCATAAATGGATCGTTGGAGCTTACACACTTTGTTAGCACCTTTTGCATCGAAAAAACCTTCTGGTAGCATCATATACAACTCTTCTTTAAGATATCCATTAAGGAATGCAGTTTTGACATCCATTTGCCAAATTTCATAATCATAAAATGCGGCAATTGCTAACATGATTCGGAGGGACTTAAGCATCGCTATGGGTGAGAAGGTCTCATCGTAGTCAACTCCTTGAACTTGTCGAAAACCTTTCGCAACAAGTCGAGCTTTGTAGACAGGAATATTACCGTCAGCATCAGTCTTTTTCTTGAAGATTCATTTATTCGCTATGGCTTTCCGATCATCGGGCAAGTCAACAAAAGTCCATACTTTGTTCTGATACATGGATCCCATCTCAGATTTCATGGCCTCAAGCCATTTTGCGGAATTTGGGCTCATCATCGCTTCCTTATAGTTCATAGGTTCGTCATGGTAAAGTAACATGACTTCTAGAACAGGATTACCGTACCACTCTGGTGCAGATCTTACTCTGGTTGACCTACGAGGTTCGGTAGTAACTTGATCAGAAGTTTCATGATCATCATCATTAGCTTCCTCACTAATTGGTGTAGGAATCACTGGAATTGATTTACGTGCTGAACTAGTTTCCAATAAGGGAGCAGGTATAATTACCTCATCAAGTTCTACTTTCCTCCCACTCACTTCTTTCGAGAGAAACTCCTTCTCTAGAAAGGAACCATTCTTAGCAACGAATATCTTTCCTTTGGATTTGTGATAGAAAGGTGTGCCCAACAGTCTCCTTTGGGTATCGTATGAAGACACATTTCTCCGATTTGGATTCAAGCTTATCAGGTTGAAGATTTTTCACATAAGCATCGCAGCCCCAAACTTTAAGAAACGACAACTTTGGTTTCTTGCCAAACCACAGTTCATATGGTGTCGTCTCAACGGATTTAGATAGTGCCCTATTTAACGTGAATGCAGCCGTCTCTAAAGCATAACCCCAAAACGGCAACGGTAAATCAGTAAGAGACATCATAGATCGCACCATATCTAATAAAGTGCGTTTACGGCGTTCGGACACACCATTACGCTGTGGTGTTCCAAGTGGCATGAATTGTGAAACTATTCCGCATTGTTTCAAATGAAGACCAAGCTCGTAACTCAAATATTCTCCTGCACGATCACATCGTAGAAACTTTATTTTCTTGTTACGATGATTTTCCACTTCACTCTGAAATTCTTTGAACTTTTCAAATGTTTCAGACTTATGTTTCATCAAGTAGACATACCCATATCTTCTCAAATCATCTGTGAAGGTCAGAAAATAAAGATACCCGCCACGAGCATCAACACTCATCGGACCGCATACATCAGTATGTATTATTTCCAATAAGTCTGTTGCTCGTTCTATTGTTCCAGAGAACGGAGTCATAGTCATCTTTCCCATGAGGCATGGTTCGCAAGCATCAAGTGATTCATAATCAAGTGATTCCAAAAGCCCATCGGCATGGAGTTTCTTCATGCGCTTTACACCAATATGACCTAAACGGTAGTGCCACAAATAAGTTGCACTATCATTATTAAACTTATATCTTTTGGCTTCAATACTATGAATATGTGTATTACTACTATCAAGATTTAGTACAAATAAACCACTCATCAAGGGTGCATGACCATAAAAGATATTACTCGTATAAATAGAACAGCCATTATTCTCTGATTTAAATGAATAACCATCTAGCATCAAACAAGATCCAGATATAATGTTCATGCTTAACGCTGGCACCAAATAACAATTATTCAGGTCTAAAACTAATCCCGAAGGTAGATGTAGAGGTAGCGTGCCGACGGCGATCACATCGACTTTGGAACCATTTCCCACGCACATCGTCACCTCGTCCTTAGCCAATCTTCACTTAATCCGTAGCCCCTGTTTCAAGTTGCAAATATTAGCAACAGAACCAGTATCAAATACCCAGGCGCTACTGCGAGCATTAGTAAGGTACACATCTATAACATGTATATCAAATATACCTTTCACTTTGCCATCCTTCTTATCCGCCAAATACTTGGGGCAGTTCCGCTCCTAGTGATCGGTCCCTTTGCAGTAGAAGCACTCAGTCTCAGGCTTAGGTCCAGACTTGGGCTTCTTCACTTGAGCAGCAACTTGCTTTTCATTCTTCTTGAAGTTCCCCTTCTTCCCTTTGCCCTTCTTCTTAAACCAGTGCTCTTGTTAACCATCAACACTTGATGCTCCTTGATTTCTACCTCTGCAGCCTTTAGCATTGCGAAGAGCTTGGGAATTGTCTTATCCATCCCTTGCATATTATAGTTCATCACGAAGCTTTTGCAGCTTGGTGGCAGTGATTGAAGAACTCTGTCAATGACACTATCAACTGGAAGATTAACTCCCAGCCGAGTCAAGTGATTGTGGTACCCAGACATTCTGAGTATGTGCTCACTGACAGAACTGTTCTCCTCCATTTTGCAGTTGTAGAATTTATTGGAGACTTCATATCTCTCAATCCAGGCATTTGCTTGAAATATTAACTTCAACTCCTGGAACATCTCATATGCTCCATGACGTTCAAAACATCGTTGAAGTCCTGGTTCTAAGCCGTAAATCATGGTACACTGAACTATCGAGTAGTCATCAGCTTTGCTCTGCCAGGTGTTCATAACATCTGGAGTTTCTCCTACAGCGGGTTTGGCACCTAGTGGTGCTTCGAGGACGTAATTCTTCTGTGCGGCAATGAGGATAATCCTCAAGTTACGGACCCAGTCCGTGTAGTTGCTACCATCATCTATCAACTTAGCTTTCTCTAGGAACACATTAAAATTCAATGAAATAACAGCACGGGCCATTTATCTACAACAACATAGACATGCAAAATACTATCAGGTACTAAGTTCATGATAAATTGAAGTTCAATTAATCATATTACTTAAGAACTCCCACTTAGATAGACATCCCTCTAATCATCTAAGTGATCACGTGATCCATGTCAACTAAACCATGTCTGATCATCACATGAGATGGAGTAGTTTTCAATGGTGAACATCACTATATTGATCATATCTACTATATGTTTCACGCTCGACCTTTCGGTCTCAGGGTTCCGAGGCCATATCTGCATATGCTAGGCTCGTCAAGTTTAACCCGAGTATTCTGCATGTGCAAAACTGGCTTGCACCCGTTGTATGTGAACGTAGAGCTTATCACACCTGATCATCACATGGTGTCGCGGCACGATGAACTATAGCAACGGTGCATACTCAGGGAGAACACGTATACCTTCAAATTTAGTGAGAGATCATCTTATAATGCTACCGCCGTACTAAGCAAAATAAGATGCATAAAGGATAAACATCACATGCAATCAATATAAGTGATATGATATGGCCATCATCATCTTGTGCATTTGATCTCCATCTCCAAAGCACTGTCATGATCACCATCATCACCAGCTTGACACCTTGATCTCCATCGTAGCATCGTTGTCGTCTCGCCAACTATTGTTTCTACTACTATCGCTACCGCTTAGTGATAAAGTAAAGCAATTACATGGCAATTGCATTTCATACAATAAAGCGACAACCATATGGCTCCTGTCGGTTGCCGATAACTGTGTTACAAAACATGATCATCTCATACAACAATTTATATAATCACGTCTTAACCATATCACATCACAACATGCCTTGCAAAAACAAGTTAGACGTCCTCTACTTTGTTGTTGCAAGTTTTACGTGGCTGCTACGGGCTTCTAGCAAGAACCGTTTTTACCTACGCATCGAAACCACAACGTGGTATAGTGATTGCTTTTTGATCTTCAGAAAGAACCCTGTTCATTGAATCCGATTCAACTATAGTTGGAGAAACTGACACCCGCCAGCCACCTGTTTGCAAAGCACGTCGGTAGAAGCAGTCTCATGAACGCGGTCATGTAATGTCGGTCCGGGCCGCTTCATCCAATAATACCGCTGAATCAAGAAACAACTACTGACGGCAAGAAATAAGTATATACCCACGCCCACAACTCCTTTGTGTTCTACTCGTGCAAATAACATCTACGCATAGACCTGGTTCGGATGCCACTGTTGGGGAATGCAGTATTTCAAAAAAAATCCTACGATCACGCAAGATCTATCTAGGAGATGCATAGCAACGAGAGGGGAGAGTGTGTCTACGTACCCTCGTAGACCGAAAACGGAAGCGTTGAGTAACGCGGTTGATGTAGTCGAACGTCTTCACGATCCAACCGATCAAGTACCGAACGCACGGCACCTCCGCGATATGCACACGTTCAGCTCGGTGACGTCCCTCGAACTCTAGATCCAGTTGAGGCCGAGGGAGAGTTTCGTCAGCACGACGGCATGTTGACGGTGATGATGAAGTTACCGACGCAGGGCTTCGCGTAAGCACTACGGCATATGACCGAGGTGGAAATCTGTGGAGGGGGCACCGCACACGGCTAAGAAATCAACTTGTGTGTCTATGGGGTGCCCCCTCCCACGTATATAAAGGAGTGGAGGGGGGGCTGGCCGGCCTCATAGGGCGCGCTCCAAGAGGGGAATCATACTCCTACTAGGAGTAGGTTCCCCCCTTTCCAAGTCCAACTAGGAGGGGGAAGGAAAGGAAGAGGGGAAGAAGGAAAGGGGGGCCAGCCCCCCTCCTCAGTTCAGATTGGGCATGGGGGGGCCTCCTCAATTCAGAAGGAAAGGGGTACTCCGGAAAATGCCCGAACCTATCCAAAACCTTTCCGGTGTCCAAACATAACCTTCCAATATATCAATCTTCATGTCTCGGCCATTTCGAGACTCCTCGTCATGTCCGTGCTCACATCTGGGACTCCGAACAATCTTCGGTACATCAAATCACATAACTCACAATACATATCGTCATCGAACGTTAAGCGTGCGGACCCTACGGGTTCGAGAACTATGTAGACATGACCGAGACTCATCTCCGGTCAATAACCTATAACGGAACCTGGATGCTCATATTGGTTCCTACATATTCTATGAAGATCTTTATCGTTCAAACCGCATAACAACATACGTTGTTCCCTTTGTCATCGGTATGTTACTTGCCCGAGATTCGATCGTCGGTATCATACCTAGTTCAATCTCATTACCGTCAAGTATCTTTACTCGTTCCATAATGCAACATCCCGCAACTAACTCGTTCAGTAGGTGTCAACTTATTCAAATCATGTCTACGATATAAGGAGACGGGCATAACACTAACACTGGCTCCAAGATCACATAAAACAGTCTATACATAGTTTCTTTTAATGGAGCATGGTATAGTTGGTACTCCTGGATCTCCAAGTTTCTTTGGTATTCCACCCTTAAAAGTATAATTAGCAAGCATGGTGGAAATTTTAGCTTCTGGTATATTTCTCTTATTATAAACAATTTCCTTCATGTATTTAGCATAAGGGTTCATTTTAAGCATATCAGTCAAACGCATGCGCAAAAAGATAGGTCTAATCATTTCAGCAAAGCGCTCAAAATCCTCATCATCCTTTTTCTTGGATGGTTTAGGAGGAAAAGTCATGGGTTTCTGAACCCATGGTTCTCTTTCTTTACCGTGTTTCCTAGCAACAAAGTCTCTCTTATCATAACGTTGATTCTTTGATTGTGGGTTATCAAGATCAACAGCAGGTTCGATATCTACATCATTATCATGCTAGGTTGAGCATCAACATGAACATCATCATTAACATTATCACTACGTTCATGTTCATTACCGGATTGTGTTTCAACATCAGAAATAGAAATATCATTGGCATTCTCAGGTGTGTCAACAACAGGTTCACTAGAAGCATGCAAAGTCCTATTGTTTTTCTTTTTCTTCCTCTTAGAAGGACTAGGTGTATCAACATTAGTTCTCTGATAATCTTGCTCAATTGTCTAAGGGTGGCCCTCAGGATACAAAGGTTCCTGAGTCATTTTACCCCCTCTAGTCATAACTCTAACAGCATTATCATTCTTCTTATTATTTAATTCATTGAGCAAATCATTCTGAGCTTTAAGTACTTATTTTACTTGAGTGGTAACCATAGAAGCATGTTTACTAATAGGTTTAAATTCACCTTTAACTCTAGACATATAATCACTCAAGTGCTCAAGCATATAAGCATTGTGCTTCAATTGTCTACCAACATAAGCATTGAAGTTTTCTTGTTTAACAATAAAATTATCAAACTCATCTAAGCATTGGCTAGCAGACTTATAGCGAGGAATATCACCTTCATCAAATCTATAGAGAGAATTTACCTTTACTACCTGTGTCGGGTTATCAAGACCATGTATTTCTTCAATAGGTGGTAAATTCTTAACATCTTCAGCTTTAATACCTTTTTCTTTCATAGATTTCTTTGCCTCTTGCATATCTTCAGGACTGAGAAATAGAATACCCCTTTTCTTCGGAGTTGGCTTAGGAGTTGGTTCAGGAAGTGTCCAATTATTTTCATTAGTCAACATATTATTCAGTAGCAATTCATCTTGATCAACAGTTCTTTCCCTGAAAACACAACCAGCACAACTATCTAGGTAAGTCTCTGGAAGTATCGATTAGTCCAATTATAAAAGATATCAAGTATTTCATTTTTCTTGAGAGGATGGTCAGGCAAAGCATAAAGTTATTCGGAAGAAGCCTCCCAAGCTGTGGGAGACTCTCTTCTTCAATTTGCACAAAATTATATATTTCCCTAAGGCAGCTTATGAGCGGGGAAATATTTAGCAGAGAAGTATAAATCATATCCCGGGGACTATGCACACAACCAGGAATCAAGAGAATTAAATCACGTTTTAGCATCACCTTTAATGAGAATGGAAACAACTTAAGGATAAAGTTATGGCGAGTTTTCTCATCATGAGTAAACAGGGTGGCTATATCATTTAATTTAGTAAGATGTGCTAAAACAGTTTCAAATTCATAGCCATAAAAAGGATCAGATTCAACCAAAGTAATTAACTCAGGATCGACAGAGAAATCACAATCCTTATCAGTAATAAAGATAGGTGAAGTAGCAAAAGCAGGGTCATATTTCATTCTAGCATTCAAAGACTTTTCCTTAAGCTTAGCTAATAAATTCTTAAGATCAGATCTATCATTGCAAGCTAAGAAGTCTCTAGCAGTTTCTTCATCCATAACATAACCCTCAAGCACAACAGGAAATTCATATCTAGGGGGAGAATCTTCATCATCACTTTCATCAATATTACTAGTTTCAATAATTTCATTCTCTCTAGCCCTAGCAAGTTGTTCATCAAGAAATTCACCTAGTGGCACAGTAGTATCAAGCATAGAAGTGGTTTCAACATAAATATTGTGGAAAGCAGAAGTGGCATCATCAATAACATGTGACCTATCAGAATCAATAGCATGTGTAGGTGTCGCAAGTTTACTCATAGCAGAAGGTGAATCAAGTGCAGAGCTAGATGGCAGTTCCTTACCTCGCCTCGTAGTTGAGGGAAAAATCTCGGTTCTTTGATCTTTCAAGTTCTTCATATTGGTAACCAGATATAAATCCCAAGTGACTCAATGAATAGAGCTACGCTCCCCGGCAACAGCGCCAGAAAATAGTCTTGATAACCCACAAGTATAGGGGATCGCAACAATTTTCGAGGGTATAGTATTCAACCCAAATTTATTGATTCGGCACAAGGGGAGCCAAACAATATTCTCAAGTATTAGCAGCTAAGTTGTCAATTCAACCACACCTGAAACTTAAGATTTGTAGCAAAGTGTTTAGTGGCAAAGTAATATGATAGTAGTGGTAATGGTAGTGCCGGTGTCAAAACCGGTGGATCTCGGGTAGGGGGTCCCGAACTGTGCGTCTAGGCTGGATGGTAACAGGAGGCAAGGGACATGAAGTTTTACCCAGGTTCGGGCCCTCTTGATGGAGGTAAAACCCTACGTCATGCTTGATTAATATTGATTATATGGGTAGTACAAGAGTAGATCTACCACGAGAGCGGAGAGGCTAAACCCTAGAAGCTAGCCTATGGTATGATTGTTGTTCTGTCTGTTGTCCTACGGACTAAAACCCTCCGGTTTATATAGACACTGGAGAGGGTTAGGGTTACACAAAGTCGGTTACAATGGTAGGAGATCCACATATCCGTATCGCCAAGCTTGCCTTCCACGCCAAGGAAAGTCCCTCTCGGACACGGGACGAAGTCTTCAATCTTGTATCTTCATAGTCTAGGAGTCCGGCTGAAGGTATAGTCCAGCCATCCGGACACCCCCTAATCCAGGACTCCCTCAGTAGCCCCTGAACCAGGCTTCAATGACGACGAGTCCGGCGCGCAGATTGTCTTCGGCATTGCAAGGAGGGTTCCTCCTCCAAGTACTTCATAGAAGATTTTGAGCACAAAGATAGTGTCCGGCTCTGCAAAATAAGTTTCCACACATTGCCATAGAGAGAATAATATTTACACAAATCTAATCTACTGACGTATTCCATAGTGTGACATCGCACCACGGCCAAGCCTTTATTCGAATCGTTTTATTGTCCCACCTCAGCGTGTCATGCGAGGCGGTTTCCTTGGCACGTCTTGTCGAAGCAGAGATCGTGTCCCCTTATTCCAGGATTCTCATCAATACGGGCGTGGGTAACCCAACTGCGCCATTGATTACGGCGCTTGGAGATAAGCGAGTTTTACCAGGCTGGTTGGGACACGTAGTTGCGTCCACCCATATAAGGGGATAAGGATCCACCTTTTCACCTACGCCTTCTTCCTCCTTTGCCTATCCATTTTCGCGCACTCGAGCTCCAGCGCCCAAGTCCGCACTCCCCACCTCAACCTTCTCCAGCCATGTCCGGAGCGGGAGGCAAGTGGATGGTCTCCTCCGTCACGGAGGGACACATCAAAAAACTAAGGAAGGCCGGATACTTGTCTAACGACATCGCGTACCGGCTTCCCGAAGAGGGGCAGCTCCTCCCCACCCCAAGGCCCCATGAGAGGGTAGTGTTCCTTCCCCACTTCCTCCATGGACTGGGCTTTCCTATCCACCCATTCGTCTGGGGACTCATGTTCTACTACGGCCTGGATTTCCATGATCTGGCCCCGAACTTCATCCTCAACATCTCGGCGTTTACCGTCGTGTGCGAGGCTTTCCTCCGCATCCGCCCCCATTTCGGCCTATGGCTCAAGACTTTCAATGTCAAGCCGAAGGTGGTGCGCGGCAACCAGGCGGAGTGCGGAGGTGCCATGGTGGGCAAGATGCCCAATTTCTTATGGCTCGAGGGCTCCTTTGTGGAGACCCTGAAGGGGTGGCAATCGGGGTGGTTTTACATCACCGAGCCACGCGACCCTGAGTGGGTCGCAGCCCCCGAGTTCCGGTCCGGACCCCCAACGCAGCTCACGTCCTGGAAAGAGACGGGCCTGTCGTGGGGCAGCAAAGGAGAGGTGACTGGACTGCAAACATGCATCCAAACCCTGGTGAACAAGCAGCTCAAGCTTGTCAATGTAGTCCAGGTTATGCTCACCCACCGGATCCTCCCGTGTCAACAACGGGCCTTCAATCTGTAGGAGTTCAACCCGGCGCAACACCGAACTCTGAGCAGGCTCTTCGACATGATGTACGAAGATGCCTGGAAGGTGCTTTTCAAGGGCGCCGAGGCTCCCGCATCCGCTACCGAGGATCGCAGATTCAGCACGCAGCGTCACGCTAGCATGGTAAGTTGTTTGTACCTTTTACAGGGTATTTGTTTTTCATAGTTTAACTCTATGCGGGATCTAAGCTCCCTTACCTTTGACAGGATTGGCAGGCGAAGTCCGGACAGATCGACTGTCCGGCTCCTTTACCCGAAGACCCAGCCGATGCCCGCTTGGCGAAGCTGCTGGTTCCGGCACCCTATGTGGTGCCAGAGAAGAAGGCCATGAAGAAGGCCACGGGGACTCTAAAAAGTGCCCGGCGCTAGGAGGTGTTGGGTTCATCATCCGACGGCTCCAAGGCGCATTCCTCCCGTGAAGACGAGGAGGAGGAAGAAGAGACCTCTCCCCCTCCAGCGGGGGGGAGAGAAGAAAAGGAAGGCCGCCCTCACTGGGGAGGCCGAAGGGTCCAAGAAGGGGAAAACCCTTCCTTCGGACTACTCCGCCAATGCCGACGACGGCGGAGAGGAGTGGCCGCTCAGGGCCAAGCCCCTGGCGAAATCGTAAGTATCCGGATACCAGAGTAATTCATAGTATTCCTTTATTGCACAGCTTTCCCTTATGTCGAATATGATTATGCAGACCACCCAAAGATCGGCTCGACGCGTCGTTGAGCGGTTCACTGGACTCGTCGGATGTGAATTCGCTTCCGACGGCTACCTCCCCCCGCCCTACGGACAATGCCGAAGTGTTGTCCCAACAGGTTCCAAGGCAGGAGGAGGTGGTCCTGGAGGCGCCGCAAGGCGACCTCCCGGACTCCAGGAGTAAAGGGGATAAAACCCCCCAGGGCTCCAAGTCCGGCTCTAGGCCGGACACCGCTCTGGAACCTTCAAAGGTTCCAGAGTCCGGCGGACGACCTCCTTCCAAGAGGAGCAAGCCCACCGTGCCGGTGACCCCTGTCCAACCGGAGGCGCCGGACAATCTGTTGGAGGTGCTCAAAGGCGCCTCCATCCACGAGGAGCACCGCACCATTATGAGTGCGGTGGTCCAGAAGGTTCAGTCCGCCAAGAGCGAACTGACTGAAGCTTGTGCTAGCCTTTTAACAGGCTTTGAGGTAAGTAAAGAATGTGTAAATAACATTACCGCATAGACAGTAGCCCCTAATGCTCTGTTTGGCGTTCGGGAAGAAAAGCCGAATAGAGGATCAAATAAAATTCGCAGGAGTCTAACAAAAAGGAGTTAATATGCGTATGCAGGCTTCTCTGCTGGCGTCCACCGTACTGACTGTGGAAGTAGACACGCTAAAGTAGAACCTCGAGCAGTCCGAGCAAGAGCTCGGGCGTGCCAAGAAGCAGCTCGAGGACAAGGAAGGTAAGAAATACCTTGTTTAAATATATATATATATAAAGTGCAATTGCAAAAAATGACAGGATTATCGTGGCTATTGTATGGGCCACGTCTGAGGTGGCGACCCTTAAGCAAGCGCTGTTCGAGGCCGAGAAGAGGGCGGCCATGGAGCGCACCGAGCGGGAGAAGTATGAGGCCCAGGTTGGCAAGGTGCGGCAAGAGCTCCAGGTTCTCATGAAAAAACATGAGAGTTTGGAGCTTGACTCAAAGACGCGAGCGTCCGAGCTCGTGGTGGCTATTGAAAATGCCAAGTCTGCTAAGGCCGAATCCCAGAAGACCCTCCGGGAGTTGGATGCGGTGAAAAAGATAGCGGCGGGTAAGGCATTCTTTATGCAAAGCAAACACATAAACGTGAGTTACTTGTTACTTACCCGAATCCGGAGCTCTCTAGGAGCATTCGCAGATCTTCCCCGTAGCGTGTCTGATGCCGCCGCGTTCTATCGAGCCGAGGAGGGCAGCTCGACAGAGAAGGTGTTCTGGTCTCAGTATGCTGAGGCCGGACACCCCATGCCCCTGAGCGACCAGCTGAAGCAACTGGTCGAGCTCCACAAGGCAGCCGAACAGGCCATGAAGGGCCTCATAGTTCGGCTGTGGCCTGGAGAGGCTCTGCCTGGGAGCTATTTCGGGCTGGTGCGGCGGCTAGTGGGGGCCTGTCCAAGGCTCGAAGTCATCAAGCGCTCCGTCTGCATTGAAGGTTCCCGTAGGGCCCTTGCCCGTGCTAAGGTGCACTGGGGCAAGCTGGATGCTGAGAAGCTTGTGAAGGACGGGCCACCGCCGGGGAAAGAGCATCGCAAGCCCGAGAATTATTATAAGGATGTTCTGATGGGTGCCCGCCTTATGGCGGATGAATGTTCCAGGGATGTAATTTTTGAGTAAAACTCGCTCGTTTTGTCCTGTGCGCTGAAAACTTGTTCATATGCACTAAGCAATGCTATTGGAATTTAAAATATTACCTTCTGTGCGGCTGTTTATCAATTCTGAGAGATGGCGAGTCGTCGGCTTCTGCCCCCATGCCGCTAGTGCTGGGGTGTTCGGGGATAAACCTGAGCGCTCTTTTTCCCATGTTTGGGTCCTTCGAGGGAGGCGCTCAGCACAACGAAAAAGGCAATCGGACTATAATGCGTGAACACTCTCACTTAGCCATAGAATTCTATAATTTTAAATTTCGGCGAAGCCCCTGGTATTCGGAAGACCGAGTTCAAGGCTCTATCCACGCCTTGGCCGGACAGAGCCGACTCCTCGCTCTAAGCGGCATAAGTCTTTAGGGACTCGAAAAACCTCTCAACAGCGACCAGCTCTCGCTTCATCATGACAGTCAGTTTTAGCTTTCTCTACTGAGGTGCTCGACCCAGCTCAACTGGGGCACAATCGCAGTAGTTCTCCTAGTGCTACCTTAGCCGACATAGAGGAACGTAAGGCACCAAAACATAGGAGCCGGGCAAACCCAAACTATTGACCCAAGACATGATTCGGAGCCAATGCATATAATGCTATAAGTTCGGGGTGCCGCACTTGTTAAAGTGTTTGGACTTATCACACCATATTGAGGGGTACTAAAGCCCCTGGCGTATTTTGGCCGTACCAAATTGTACGGGTGCAATATGTCATTAAGGAACATATATTTGTAAAAAAGAGTAATGCAAAAATAGACAAAAGCTATGCATTGTTTATTAAAAAGGGCTGCGATCAAAGCAGAACGATACAAATAATGCGATAAGCAAAAGGTTGGACTATTTAACATGTCCGTTCCAGGGGCAGGCTGCGGAATGGTATGCGAAATAGGTATACTGCTCGTGATAGAGGCCACCTGGGAGTTCCGTAATGCGGCATGGCTTGTCTGCTTCCCTGGTTCTTGCATCGTTTGTGCGGCAATTGAACTGCCCAACAGGCCTTCCGAAGAATGGAGTCCTGAAAATAAGAGAAAGATAAAAAATTGGCAGCCCCTGGTGCGGTTTAAGCCATGTTTCGGGCGTGCCGTGATGGTGCCCCTCCCCCTGTACCCATGGTATTTCTAGAGCGTAGTTATGTACGCGAAGCACTAGTGTCGCATTTTTGCGAGGGCTGGGGTTGGGGCCGCATTGCTATGCCTGCTCGGAACGTGCCAGGCGGTCTTGTTGCAGGTTACTCTGGGCGCGCTTGACGGTGTCCGGACGTTTAATGGCCGGACTGGAGAACTACCTGGAGAGGCTGCTTTGTACTTCCGCTGCAAGGGCCACCGTGTGCTCCTCCGTTCGGAGGGAGCGTTCGGTGTTTCCATTGACCGTAATTACTCCTCGAGGGCCTGTCATCTTGAGCTTAAGGTATGCGTAGTGCGGTACCGCATTGAACTTGGCGAATGCGGTTTGCCCGAGCAGTGCGTGATAGCCACTGCGGAATGGGACTATGTCGAAGATTAACTCCTCTCTTCGGAAATTATCTGGAGATCCGAAGACCACTTCAAGTGTGACTGAGCCTGTACAGTTGGCCTCTACACCTGGTATTACGCCTTTAAAGGTTGTTTTGGTGGGCTTAATCCTCGAGGGATCTATGCCCATTTTTCGCACTGTATCCTGGTAAAGCAGGTTCAGGCTGCTGCCGCCGTCCATAAGGACTCTAGTGAGATGAAATCCGTCAATAATTTGGTCTAGAACCAATGCGGCGAATCCGCCATGACGGGTGCTAGTGGGATGGTCCCTTCGATCAAAGGTGATCGGGCAGGAGGACCATGGGTTGAACTTTGGGGCGACTGGCTCTACCACGTATACGTCCCTTAACGCGCGCTTCCGCTCCCTCTTGGGGATGTGGGTTGCATATATCATGTTCACCGTCCGCACTTGTGGGGGAAAACCCTTCTGTCCACTGTTGTTCGGCGACCGGGGCTCTTCGTCGTCATCGCTATGCAGCCCCTTGTCTTTATTTTCGGCATTTAACTTGCCTGCCTGCTTAAACACCCAACAATCCCTGTTGGTGTGATTGGCCGGCTTTTCGGGGGTGCCATGTATCTGGTACAAGCGGTCGAGTATTCGGTCCAAACTGGACGGGCCCCTAGGATTTCTTTTGAATGGCTTTTTCCGTTGACCGGATTTATAGCCTCTGAATCCGGCATTAACTGTCGTATCCTCAGCATTGTCGCCGTTAATGCGGCGCTTCTGCTTGTTGCGACGCGACCTGCCACTACTGTCCCTGGTATCCGAATTACCAAGGTTCTTGGTCATATTGTTGCTACGAGCAAGCCAGCTGTCTTCTCCCGCACAAAAGCGGGTCATGAGTGTCGTGAGTGCTGCCATAGATTTCGGCTTTTCCTGTCCAAGGTGCCGGGCAAGCCACTCGTCATGGATATTGTGCTTGAAGGCTGCTAGGGCCTCTACGTCCGGATAGTCGACTATTTGATTTTTCTTTGTTAGGAACCGTGTCCAGAATTGCCTGGCCGATTCCTCTGGCTGCTGAATTGCGTGGCTTAGGTCATCGGCGTCTGGTGGTCGCACATAAGTGCCCTGGAAATTGTCGAGGAATGCGGCTTCCAGGTCCTCCCAACAACTGATTGATCCTGCTGGCAAGCTGTTAAGCCAATGCCGAGCTGGTCCTTTAAGCTTGAGTGGGAGGTATTTGATGGCGTGGAGATCATCGCCGCGGGCCATGTGGATATGAAGGAGATAATCCTCGATCCGTACCGCAGGATCTGTTGTTCCATCGTATGATTCGATGCTTACGGGTTTGAAACCCTCGGGGATTTGATGATCCATTACTTCGTCTGTGAAGCATAGTGGGTGTGCGGCGCCTCTGTACTGGGCTATATCACGACGTAGCTCCAATGAGCTTTGTCTACTGTGTTCGGCCCTACCAGATTTGTGTCCGGCGTGACGGTTATCGTGTCGAGTCGTGGGACGCCCACGCGATCCGTAGATCGATCTTGTTTGCCTTGCCTTGTCCTCCAACATATCTCGCAGGTCTGGTGCATTTTCCCGTGGCTTGGTACGGGGTGCGGCTTGAGTGGAGGGCCGAGAGGCCTCTCTGTCGCGGCCACGAGGTGGCCAGTCGGCCGTATCAAGTGCTGGTGATGTAGGTTTAAGTGCTTCCTCCTCTAATCGGGGTAGCAACCTGCGCTTTGGGTAGCTCTTGGAGGGGCGTTCGAGTTTATGCTCTTCGGACGCAAGGACTTCAGTCCATCTGTCGACTAGCATATCTTGATCAGCTCTAAGCTGTTGCTGTTTTTTCTTGAGGCTTCTGACCGTGGCCATAAGCCTACGTTGAAAACGCTCTTGCTCGACGGGATCCTCTGGCACGACGAATTCGTCATTGTCGAGGCTTGCCTCGTCTTTGGAGGGAGGCATATAATTATCGTCCTCGACCTCTCTGTCTGCCGCTCTCTCATGAGGGCTGGCTTCTCCATCCTCCTGTGCTGAATCTTGCTAGAGGGGGTTTTCTTCGACACTCTCCGGAGTCTTATTATCTCCCGTGCTGGAATCACCGTATTTGCTTTGGCGGGATTTTGAGCGGCGCCGCTGACGCCGGCGCTTAGGCTGTTTCTTGGAGGGGTCATCCTCCGCTGTTCCAACGACATATCCTTCTTTTGGGGTGTCCACCATGTATATGTCATATGACGAGGTGGCTTTCTAGGGCCCAATAGGCGCTGGTTCTTCATCGTCTCCTGCATCGGCGTCCATACCGTCGATGTCTTCGGAGTCGAAGTCGAGCATGTCGGTTAAATCGTCGACAGTGGCTACAAAGTGGGTGGTGGGTGGGCTTTGAATTTCTTCATCGTCCGTATCCCAACCTTGCTGACCGTAGTCCGGCCAGGGCTCTCCTGATAAAGAGAGAGACTTTAGTGTCTTCAGAATATCGCCGAAAGGCGAGTGCTGAAAGATTTCGCGGCAGTAAACTCCATGATCGGCGCCCAATCGAATTCGATCGGCAGGGGCGCGGAGGGTTCGGAGTCCGGAGAGGAGTCCGGCACCTTGGAGTCACGAGTCTCGTGGAGTGCGGTGCTGGTGTTCGGCTCGATCGTCGTTGGGATCGCAGCCCCCGAGGCGGCGTCCAACCACCCATCCTCGATCGGCGTAGTTGGCTCCGAATTAAGGGTCGAAGCCGATGCGGGTGCGGCCTCCAGGGCACTGTTCCGCGGCAGAGCTAGATCATGCTCGTCGTGACAGTGCGGCGCGCTCGGCAGTGGCTCGAATCCGTCGAAGATCAAGTCCCCGCGGATGTCAGCCGTGTAGTTTAAACTTCCAAATCTGACCTGACGGCCAGGGGCATAGCTTTCGATCTGCTCCAGATGGCCAAGTGAATTGGCCCGCAGTGCGAAGCCGCCGAAGACGAAGATCTGTCCGGGGAGGAAGGTCTCACCCTGGACTGCATCGCTATTGATGATCGTAGGAGCCATCAAGCCTAACGGCGACGACACAGAGGAACTCTCAATGAAAGCACCGATGTCGGTGTCAAAACCGGCGGATCTCGGGTAGGGTGTCCCGAACTGTGCGTCTAGGCTGGATGGTAACAGGAGGCAAGGGACATGAAGTTTTACCCAAGTTCGGGCCCTCTTGATGGAGGTAAAACCCTACGTACTTCTTGATTAATATTGATGATATGGGTAGTACAAGAGTAGATCTACCACGAGATCGGAGAGGCTAAACCCTAGAAGCTAGCCTATGGTATGATTGTTGTTCTGTCTGTTGTCCTACGGACTAAAACCCTCCGGTTTATATAGACACCGGAGAGGGTTAGGGTTACACAAAGTCGGTTACAATGGTAGGAGATCCGCATATCCGTATCGCCAAGCTTGCCTTCCACGCCAAGGAAAGTCCCTCCCGGACACGGGACGAAGTCTTCAATCTTATATCTTCATAGTCCAAGAGTCCGGCTGAAGGTATACTCCGGCCATCCGGACACCCCCTAATCCAGGACTCCCTCAGGTAGCAAAAGTAATATTTTTGGTTTTATAGCGATTGTAACAGTAGCAACGGAAAAGTAAATAAGCGAAGAACAATATATGAAAAGTTCATAGGCAATGGATCGGTGATGGATAATTATGTCGGATGCGATCAATCATGCACCAGTTATAACATAGGGTGACACAGAACTAGCTCCAGTTCATCAATGTAATGTAGGCATGTATTCCGAATATAGTCATGCGTGTGCATGGAAAATAACTTGCATGACATCTTTTGTCCTACCCTCCCGTGGCAGCGGGGTCCTATTGGAAACTAAGGGATATTAAGGCCTCCTTTTAATAGAGTACCGGACCAAAGCATTAACACATAGTGAATACATGAACTCCTCAAACTACGGTCATCACCAGTAAGTATCCTGATTATTGTCAGTTCGGGGTTAACGGATCATAACACATAATAGGTGACTATATACTTGCAAGATAGGATCACAAATTCACATATATTCATGAAAAAATATAGGTTTAGATATGAAATCATGGCACTCGGGCCCTAGTGACAAGCATTAAGCATAGCAATGTCATAGAAACGTCAATCTCAGAACATAGTGGATAGTAGGGATCAAACCCTAACACTAACTCGATTACATGATAAATATCATCCAACCCATCACCACCAGCAAGACGACGATGGAATTATTGACGCACGACGGTGAGCATCATGAAATTGGTGATGGAGGAAGGTTGATGATGACGATGGCGATGGATTCCCCTCTCCGGAGCCCCGAACGGACTCCAGATCAGCCCTCCCGAGAGAGTTTATGGCTTGGCGGCGGCTCCGTATCGTAAATCCTCATGAATCCTTCTCTCTGATTTTTTTTCTCCCTGAAAGTGAATATATGGAGTCAAGGTGGACGTCGGTGGAGCATCAGGGGGCCACGAGGCAGGGGGCGCGCCCAGTGGGGTAGGCGCGCCCCCCACCCTCGTGGACAGGGTGTGGGCCCCTAACGTGGATTCTTCTTCCAGTGTTTTTTATATATTCCAAATAATCTCTGTTGATTTTTAGGTCATTCCGAGAACTTTTATTTCTGCACAAAAATAACACCATGGCAATTCTGCTGAAAACAGCGTCAGTCCGGGTTAGTTCCATTCAAATCATGCAAGTTAGAGTCCAAAACAAGGGCAAAAGTGTTTGGAAAAGTAGATACAACGGAGACGTATCAACTCCCCCAAGCTTAAACCTTTGCTTGTCCTCAAGCAATTCAGTTGATAAACTGAAAGTGATAAATAAAAACTTTTACAAACTCTGTTTGCTCTTGTTGTTATAAATATGTAAAGCTATCATTCAAGTTTTCAGCAAAGATTATGAACTAACCATATTCACAATAACATTTAGGTCTCATGTTTACTCATATCAATGGCATAATCAACTAGCGAGCAATAATAATAAATCTTGGATGACAACACTTTCTGAAAACAATCATAATATGATATAACAAGATGGTATGTCGCTAGCCCTTTCTGAGACCGCAAAACATAAATGCAGAGCACCTTTAAAGACCAAGGACTGACTAGACATTGTAATTCATGGTAAAAGAGATCCAGTCAAGTCATACTCAATGTAAACTAACAGTAATGGATGCAAATGACAGCGGTGCTCTTCAACTAGTGATTTTTAATAAGAGGATGATGACTCAACATAAAAGTAAATGGATAGGCCCTTCACAGAGGGAAGCGGGGATTTTGCAGAGGTGCCAGAGCTCGGTTTTGAAATATATATGAATAATATTTTGAGCGGTATACTTTCATTGTCAACATAACAACCAAGAGATCTTGATAAATTCCATGCTACACACATTATAGGCAGTTCCCGAGCAGAATGGTAAAGTTTTATACTCCCCCACCACCAACAAGCATCAATCCATGGCTTGCCCAGAACAACGGGTGTCTCCAACTAACAACAATCCTGGGGGAGTTTTGTTTGCAATTATTTTGATTTGATTTGAGCATGGGACTGGGCATCCCGGTGACCAGCCATTTTCTCGTGAATGAGGGGCGGAGTCCACTCCTCTAGAGAATAACCCGCCTAGCATGGAAGATACAAACAGCCCTAGTTGATACATGAGCTATTCGAGCATACAAAATAGAATGTTTATTTGAAGGTTTAGAGTTTGGCACATATAAATTTACTTGGAACGGCAGGTAGATACCGTAAATAGGAAGGTATGGTGGACTCATATGGAATAACTTTGGGGTTTATGGAATTGGATGCACAAGCAGTATTCCCGCTTAGTACAACTAAAGGCTAGAAAAAGACTGGGAAGCGACCGGCTAGAGAGCGACAACAGTCATGAACATGCATTAAAATTAATCAACACCGAATGCAAGCATGAGTAGGATATAATTCACCATGAACATAAATATCTTAGAGGCTATGTTGATTTTGTTTCAACTACATGCGTGAACATGTGCCAAGTCAAGCCACTCGAATCGTTCAAAGGAGGATACCACCCCATCATACCACATCACAACCATTTTAATAGCATGTTGGCACGCAAGGTAAACCATTATAAACTCCTAGCTAATTAAGCATGGCATAAGCAACTATAATCTCTAATTGTCATTGCAAACATGTTTCATTCATAATAGGCTGAATCAGGAACGATGGACTAATCATATGTACAAAAACAAGAGAGGTTGAGTTCATACCAGATTTTCTCATCTCAGTCAGATCATCATATAATAATCATTATTTCCTTTCACTTGCATGACCGAACGGTGTGGATAATAATAGTGCACGTGCATTGGACTAAGCTGGAATCTGCAAGCATTCAATTCATGGGAGAAGACAAGGTAATATGGGCTCTTTGTTAGATCAACAATAATGCATCTAAGAGCCACTCAACATTTTCATTATGGTCTTCTCCTCTCGACCCCCAAAGGAAAGAAATAAAACAAAACTATTTACATGGGAAAGCTCCCAACAAGCAAAAGAAGAACGGGAAATCTTTTTGGGTTTTCTTTTAATTACTACTACTACATGCATGAAAAGTAAACTAACTAAAAGCTAAAACTAATTTTTTTTTGGTTTTTCTTAAGTTTTTTCAAACACACAAGAAGAAAGTGAGAAAATGAAAATAAACTAGCATGGATAATACAATGAAAAAGTATGAGCACCGACAACTGGCATGAGTGTGTGAACATGAATGTAATGTCGGTGAGAAATACGTACTCCCCCAAGCTTGGGGTTTTGGCCTAAGTTGGTCTATGGCCATGGATGGCCTGGTGGGTATCCGAAGTTGAACCTGGGGTCGTACTGAGATGCATCAGCTACTGCCTGAAGAGCTGCAACTTGGAGGCGGGTTGCCTCCGTCCTCCTCTCGTACTCGTTCGCCTCCTCCCTGGTTATAACATATCTCCTTTTTCCTGAAAGTCAAAGAAAGCAGGAGCAGGGAGAGCGACGTGATAAGTGCGTCGCCTGTCAAAGATTAGTCGGTACTGGAGGGACTGATTGTTCCTCTCAACGAACTAATGACGAACCATAGCATCATAATCTAAATAAGCAGGAAGCAACTCAATATCATATCCACGAATGGGTATCTCAAGAAAATCAGCTAACGGGTTGCATAAATTCCACCAAAGAAATCTCCATTAATTTTGTTAATATGCAACCTACGTGCAACAATGGCCCCCAAGTTATATTGCCTATCTCCTAATACAGCACTTTTGAGAACACTAAGATCTGGCACACACATGTGACATGCCTCATCCTTACCATTTATGCATCTACCTATAAAGAGAGCAAAAAAATGTATAGCAGGAAAATGAATGCTCCCTATGGTAGCTTGTGTGATTTCCCTAGATTCCCCCACAGTGATACTAGCAAGAAAATCCTTATATTCAGATTTACGAGGTTCACACTAACATTACCCCACCGTGGGAGTTTACAAGCAGTATTAAAATCTTCTAAGTCCATGGTATAAGATTTATCATAAAGATCAAACAGGGCAGTTTGAGAATTGCGTGATGATGTAAATTCAAACCTTCTCACAAAGGAATCAGTGAGGTAGTAGTACTAAAGGCACTTATCTGCCTCGAAGCTCTCAAGATCAGCATTACGCACATATGCGTCAAATTCCTCCTTGATTCCTGCTCGGACCATGAAGTCCTGTGACGGCCATTCAGAAGGCCACACTTGAGCCTCCCCTGGTAGTTCATTGTCCGGCTCGCATATTGCGGGCCTGGGTCCTTGCTTCCTTGAGGAACCACCTTGGTACATCTTCCTAAACATATTTCTTCCTCTGAAAAATTTCTAAAATTTTTAGTGACTCAAAATAAAAATGAACCAAACTCAACAAAATTGATAGCAACTACTCCTACAAGTGCCTAGAGGCTATATCATGCATTAAAACTACATTTGACCACATAAATTTGACATGCAAGCTCAAGAACAGGGTCACCTAAGCAGCAAAATTTTTCAATAAATAAAGCACTAGAACAAAAACTAATTGGACCATTGGAGGAGTCACATACCGAAGAACAATCCCTCCACCCTCGTGGGCACGTGGCTGCTCCCCCTGCTGTGTTCTCAATGCCAGATATTCTCAAATATTCTAGAAAAAATCATATTTCATTTTCAGGGCATTTGGAGAACTTTTATTTTTGGGGTATTTTTTATTGCATGGATAATTCAGAAAACAGACAGAAAATACTATTTTTACTTTACTTAATATAAATAACAGAAAGTAAAAAGAGGGTACAAAGAGTTATGTTTTCTAAATTCATCCATCTCATGCTCATCAAAAGGAATCCACTAACAAGGTTGATCAAGTCTTGTTAACAAACTCATTTCGAATAACATGAAACCGGAGAATTTTCGAATAACACTAGGTTACCTCAACGTGGATATGCACATCCCCAACAATAAGAATATCATATTTCTTCTTGACAGTAGGAAGAGGAAATTCAAAACCTCCAATAGTAATTGTTGAAAATTTTCCAATAGAATTGATACTATGGACTTGAGGTTGTTTCCTCAGAAAGTGTACTGTATGCTCATTACCATTGACATGAAAAGTGACATTGCCTTTATTGCAATCAATAAGAGCCCCTTCAGTATTCAAAAAGGGTCTACCAAGGATAATCAACATACTATCGTCCTCGGGAATATCAAGAATAACAAAGTCCGTTAAAACAGTAACATTTGCAACCACAACAGGCACATCCTCACAAATACCGACGGGTATAGCAGTTGATTTATCAGCCATTTGCAAAGATATTTCAGTAGGTGTCAACTTATTCAAATCAAGTCTACGATATAAAGAGAGAGGCATAACACTAACACCGGCTCCAAGATCACATAAAACAATCTTAACATAGTTTCTTTTAATGGAGCATGGTATAGTTGGTACTCCTAGATATCCAAGTTTCTTTGGTATTCCACCCTTAAAAGTATAATTAGCAAGCATGGTGGAAATTTCAGCTTCCGGTATCTTTCTTTTATAAGTGAAAATTTCTTTAATGTACTTAGCATAAGGATTCATTACCAGATTGGGTTTCAGCATCAGAAATAGAAATATCATTGGGATTATCAGGTGTGTCAACAACAGGTTCACTAGAAGCATGCAAAGTCCTATCATTTTTCTGTTTTTCCTCTTAGAAGGACTAGGTGTATCAACATTAGTTCTCTGAGAATCTTGCTCAATTCTCTTAGGGTGGCCCTCAGGATACAAAGGTTCCTGAGTCATTTTACCCCCTCTAGTCATAACTCTAACAGCATTATCATTCTTCTTATTATTTAATTCATTGAGCAAATCATTCTGAGCTTTAAGTACTTGTTCTACTTGAGTGGTAACCATAGAAGCATGTTTACTAATAAGTTTAAGTTCACCTTTAAGTCTAGACATAAAATCACTCAAGTGTTCAAGCATATCAGCATTGTGTTTCAATTTTCTACCAACATAAGCATTGAAGTTTTCTTGTTTAACAATAAAATTATCAAACTCATCTAAGCATTGGCTAGCAGACTTATAGCGAGGAATATCACCTTCATCAAATCTATAGAGAGAATTTACCTTTACTACCTATGTCGGGTTATCAAGACCATGTATTTCTTCAATAGGTGGTAAATTCTTAACATCTTCAACTTTAATACCTTTTTCTTTCATAGATTTCTTTGCCTCTTGCATATCTTCAGGACTGAGAAATAGAATACCCCTTTTCTTCGGAGTTGGCTTAGGAGTTGGTTCAGGAAGTGTCCAATTATTTTCATTGGTCAACATATTATTCAGTAGCAATTCAGCTTGGTCAACAGTGCTTTCCCTGAAAACACAACGAGCACAACTATCCAGGTGGTCTCTGGAAGTATCGATTAGTCCATTATAAAAGATATCAAGTATTTCATTTTTCTTGAGAGGATGGTCAGGCAAAGCATTAAGTAATCGGAGAAGCCTCCCCAAGCTTGTGGGAGACTCTCTTCTTCAATTTGCACAAAATTATATATTTCCCTTAAGGCAGCTTATGAGCGGGGAAATATTTAGCAGAGAAGTAATAAATCATATCCCGGGGACTATGCACACAACCAGGATCAAGAGAATTAAATCACGTTTTAGCATCACCCTTTAATGAGAATGGAAACAACTTAAGGATAAAGTTATGGCGAGTTTTCTCATCATGAGTAAACAGGGTGGCTATATCATTTAATTTAGTAAGATGTGCTAAAACAGTTTCAAATTCATAGCCATAAAAAGGATCAGATTCAACCAAAGTAATTAACTCAGGATCGACAGAGAAATCACAATCCTTATCAGTAATAAAGATAGGTGAAGTAGCAAAAGCAGGGTCATATTTCATTCTAGCATTCAAAGACTTTTCCTTAAGCTTAGCTAATAATTTCTTAAGATCAGATCTATCATTGCAAGCTAAGAAGTCTCTAGAAGTTTCTTCATCCATAACATAACCCTCAGGCACAACAGGCAATTCATATCTAGGGGGAGAATCTTCATCATCACTTTCATCAATATTATCAGTTTCAATAATTTCATTCTCTCTAGCCCTAGCAAGTTGTTCATCAAGAAATTAACCTAGTGGCACAATAGTATCAAGCATAAAAGTAGTTTCATCATAAATATCATGCAAAGCAGAAGTGGCATCATCAATAACATGCGACCTATCAGAATCAATAGCATGTGTAGGTGTCGCAAGTTTACTCATAATAGAAGGTGAATCAAGTGCAGAGCTAGATGGCAGTTCCTTACCTCACCTCGTAGTTGAGGGAAAAATCTTGGTTCTTTGATCTTTCAAGTTCTTCATAGTGATAAGCAGATATAAATCCCAAGTGACTCAAAGAATAGAGCTATGCTCCCTGGCAACGGCGCCAGAAAATAGTCTTGATAACCCACAAGTATAGGGGATCGCAACAATTTTCGAGGGCAGAGTATTCAACCCAAATTTATTGATTCGACACAAGGGGAGCCAAAGAATATTCTCAAGTATTAGTAGCTGAGTTGTCAATTCAACCACACCTGGAAACTTAATATCTGCAGCAAAGTGTTTAGTAGCAAAGTAATATGATAGTAGTGGTAACGGTAGCAAAAGTAATATTTTTGGTTTTATAGTGATTGTAAGTAGCAACGAAAAAGTAAATAAGCGAAGAACAATATATGAAAAGCTCGTAGGCAATGGATCTGTGATGGATAATTATGTCGAATGCGATCAATCATGCAACGGTTATAACATAGGGTGACATAGAACTAGCTCCAGTTCATCAATGTAATGTAGGCATGTATTCGGAATATAGTCATACATGCTTATGGAAAAGAACTTGCATGACATCTTTTGTCCTACCCTCCCGTGGTAGCGGGGTCCTATTGGAAACTAAGGGATATTAAGGCCTCCTTTTAATAGAGTACCAGACCAAAGCATTAACACATAGTGAATACATGAACTCCTCAAACTACGGTCATCACCGGTAAGTATCCCGATTATTGTCACTTCGGGGTTAACGGATCATAACACATAATAGGTGACTATAGACTTGCAAGATAGGATCACGAACTCACATATATTCATGAAAACATAATAGGTTCAGATCTGAAATCATGGCACTCGGGCCCTAGTGACAAGCATTAAGCATAGCAAAGTCATAGCAACATCAATCTCAGAACATAGTGGATACTAGGGATCAAACCCTAACAAAACTAACTCGATTACATGATAAATCTCATCCAACCAATCACCACCCAGCAAGCCTACGATGGAATTACTCACGCACGGCGGTGAGCATCATGAAATTGGTGATGGAGGATGATGACGATGGCGATGGATTCCCCTCTCCGGAGCCCCAAACGGACTCCAAATCAGCCCTCCCGAGAGTGTTTAGGGCTTGGCGGCGGCTCCGTATCGTAAATCGCGATGAATCCTTCTCTCTGATTTTTTTTCTCCCCGAAAGTGAATATATGGATTCAAGATGGACGTCGGTGGAGCATCAGGGGGCCCACGAGGCAGGGGGCGCGCCTAGGGGGGTAGGCACAGCCCCCACCCTCGTGGACAGGGTGTGGGCCCCCTGACGTGGATTCTTCTTCCAGTATTTTTTATATATTCAAAAAAAATCTCCGTTGATTTTCAGGTCATTCCGAGAACTTTTATTTCTGCACAAAAATAACACCATGGCAATTCTGCTGAAAACAGTGTCAGTCCGTGTTAGTTCCATTCAAATCATGCAAGTTAGAGTCCAAAACAAGGACAAAAGTGTTTGGAAAATTAGATACGACAGAGACGTATCACTTAGCTAGTCGTGTCGTACAAGCGAAATTTATGTGACAAAGGCGTGAAAGCCAAACCTCACATTCGTTCACATTAGAATGAATTTGGTTCGCGACTTTATTACAGAAATCCTCTAGGGAAAGGCGGAATAAACCACCACAATCATATTCTTTTCCAACAAATAGTCCATATCGAGATATGACTACTTTGTTAAACGCAAATACTAACTTAAACCCTTCTTTACATAGAAGGGATCCACTAACGAGATTCTTCTTGATGACGGGGACATGTTGCATGTTCTTTAGTTGCACGATCTTTCCCAAAGTAAACTTCAGATCTACCGTGCCAACACCATGAACAGAAGCATGCGAGTCGTTCCCCATCAGGATGGAACAATCTCGTACGACCTGGTAAGAAGAAAACAAAGAAACATCAGCACACACATGAAAATTGGCCCCAGTGTGAACCCACCAATCGATGGAATGACAAACTGAAAGTACGGTAAACAGATTACCATACCCAGATGCCCCATCATTGTTGCTCAGAGTGACATTGACAGACTTGGCATCCTATCCTGGCTTCTTGTACTTGTTTGGGCACTTGTTTGCCCAATGTTCCTCTGAACCACAAGTAAAGCAGCCATCTCTCTTTTTGTCTTTCTTCTTAGTTCTTACCCTTGTTCTTGAAGGTAGTATTCTGCTGGACAGAGTTCTTTCCCTTGAACTTGTGGAAGTTCTTCTGCACCACATTAGCGCTAGAAGAACCCTCTGCACCTTTCACGTGTGAGTCCTTTGCTCTCGAGTTCTGCTCAACACTTAGATGACCAATTACATCCTCAACAGAGAATTCACGTCTCAAGTGCTTGAGAGAAGTAGCAAAGTTCCTCCATCCAAGAGGGAGTTTTGCAATAATGTAACCTGCTACCTCTTGAGCATGCGTTGGTTTTCCCTTGAAGAGGAAAGGGTGATGCAACAAAGTAGCACAAGTACTTCCCTCATTTTTTGAGAACCAAGGTATCAATCCAGTAGGAGACTACACGCAAGTCACCTAGTACCTGCACAAACAATCAAGAACCTTGCAACCAACGCGATAAAGGGGTTGTCAATCCCTTCACGACCACTTGCAAAAGTGAGATCTGATAAAGATAATAAGATAAATATTTTTGGTATTTTTGTTGTATAGATTGGAAAATAAAGATTGCAAAATAAATAGTAAACTAGAATTACATATCTGAAACTTATATGATGTAAAGTAGACCCGAGGGCCATAGGTTTCACTAGTGCCTTCCCTCATGATAGCATATATTATGGTGGGTGAACAAATTACTGCCGAGCAATTGATAGAAAAGCGCATAGTTATGATGATATCTAAGGCAATGATCATGAATATAAGCATCACGTCTGTGTCAAGTAGACCGAAACGATTCTACATCTACTACTATTACTCCAAACATCGACCGCTATCCAGCATGCATCTAGAGTATTAAGTTCATAAGAACGGAGTAACGCATTAGGGAAGATGGCATGATGTAGAGGAATAAACTCAAGCAACATGATATAAACCCCATATTTTTATCCTCGTTGGCAACAATACAATACATGCCTTGCTGCCCCTGCTGTCACTGGGAAAGGACACCGCAAGATTGAACCCAAAGCTAAGCACTTCTCCCATTGCAAGAAAGATCAATCTAGTAGGCCAAACTAAACCGATAATTCGAAGAGACTTGCAAAGACATCAAATCATGCATATAAGAATTTAGAGAAGAACCAAATAATATTCATAGATAATCAAATTCATAAACCCACAATTCATCGGATCTCGGCAAACACACCGAAAAAGAGTATTACATCGAATAGATCTCCAAGAACAACGAGGAGAACTTTGTATTGAGAACCAAAGAGAGAGAAGAAGCCATCTAGCTAATAACTATGGACCCGAAGGTCTGTGGTAAACTACTCACACATCATCGGAGAGGCTATGGTGTTGATGTAGAAGCCCTCCGTGATCGAATCCCCCTCCGGCAGATCACCGGAAAAGGCCCCAAGATGGGATCTCACGGGTACAGAAGGTTGCGGCGGTGGAAAAGTGGTTTCGTGGCTCTCCTGGATGTTTTTAGGGTACATGGGTATATATATAGGCGAAAGAAGTACGTCAGTGGAGCTCCGTGGGGCCCACGAGGGTGGGGGCGCGCCCCCTGCCTCGTGGAAGCTTTGCGGATTTCCAGACTTGTACTCCAAGTCTCCTGGGTTGTGTTTGTTCCAAGAATGATCCTCGCGAAGGTTTCTTCTGTTTGGATTCCGTTTGATATTCCTTTTCTACGAAACACTAAAATAGGCAAGAAACAGCAATTTGCACTCGGCCTTTGGTTAATAGGTTAGTCCCAAAAATAATATAAAAGTGCATATTAAATCCCATTAAACATCCAAAGCAGATAATATAATAGCATGGAACATTAAAAAATTATAGATACGTTGGAGACGTATCAAGCATCCCCAAGCTTAATTCCTGCTCGTCCTCGAGTAGGTAAATGATAAAAACAGAATTTTTGATGTGGAATGCTACCTAACATAATTTTCAATGTAATTTTCTTTATTGTGGCATGAATATTCAGATCCGAAATATTCAAGACAAAAGTTTAATATTGACATAAAAACAATAATACTTCAAGCATGCTAACCAAGCAGTTATATCTTCTCGAAATAACATAGCCAAAGAAATCTCATCCCTACAAAATCATATAGTTTGGCCATGCTTCATTTTCGTCACACAAAATGCTCCCATCATGCACAACCCCAATGACAAGCCAAGAAATTGTTTCATACTTTAGTATTCTCAAACTTTTTCAACTTTCATGCAATACATGAGCACGAGCCATGGACATAGCACTATGGGTGGAATAGAATATGATCATGGAGGTTGTGTGGAGAAGACAAAAAAAGGAGAAAGTCTCACATTGGCGCGGCTAATCAATGGGCTATGGATATGCCCATCAATTGATGTCAATGAAAGGAGTAGGAATTGCCATGCAACGGATTCACTAGAGCTATAAATGTATGAAAGCTCAACAAAAGAAACTAAGTGGGTGTGCATCCAACTTGCTTGCTCACGAAGACCTAGGGCATTTTGAGGAAGCCCATTGTTGGAATATACAAGCCAAGTTCTATAATGAAAATTCCAACTAGTATATGAAAGTGACAAAATAAGAGACTCTCTATCATGAAGATCATGGTGCTACTTTGAAGCACAAGTGTGGAAAAAGGATAGTAACATTGCCCCTTCTCTCTTTTTCTCTCATTTTTTCGGGCCTTCTCTTTTTTTATTTGGTCTTTCTCTCTTTTTTTCCTCATGGGACAATGCTCTAATAATGATGATCATCACACTTCTATTTATTTACAACTCAAAAATTACAAATCGATACTAGAACAAAATATGACTCTATATGAATGCCTCCGGCGGTGTACCAGGATGTGCAATGATTCAAGAGTGACATGTATAAAAATTACGAGCAATGGCTTTGCCACAAATACGATGGAGTGTGTCATAAAAAACGAAACGGTGGAAAGTTGCATGGCAATATATCTCAGAATGGCTATGGAAATGCCATAATAGGTAGGTATGGTGGCTGTTTTGAGGAAGATATAAGGAGGTTTTTGTGTGAAAGAGTGTATCATATCACGGGGTTTGGATGCACCAGAGAAGTTTGCACCAACTCTCGAGGTGAGAAAGGGCAATGCACGGTACCGAAGAGGCTAGCAATGATGGAAGGGTGAGAGTGCGTATAATCCATGGAATCGACATTAGTCATAAAGAACTCACATACTTATTACAAAAATCTACAAGTCATCAAAACCAAGCACTACGCGCATGCTCCTAAGGGATAGATTGGTAGGAAAAGACCATCGCTCGTCCCCGACCGCCACTCATAAGGAAGGCAATCAAAGAACACCTCATGCTTCAAATTTGTCACACAGCGGTTACCATACGTGCATGCTACGGGACTTGCAAACCTCAACACAAGTATTTCTCAATTTCACAATTACTTAACTAGAATGACTCTAATATCACCATCTTCATATCTCAAAACAATCATCAAGTATCAAACTTCTCACAGTATTCAATGCACTATATATGGAAGTTTTTATTATACCCATCGTGGATGCTTATCATATTAGGACTAATTTTATAGCCAAAGCAAATTACCATGCTATTCTAAAAGACTCTTAAAATAATATAAGTGAAGCATGAGAGATCAATAATTTCTATAAAATAAAACCACCACCGTGCTCCAAGAAGATATATAAGTGAAGCACTAGAGCAAAATTATCTAGCTCAAAAGATATAAGTGAAGCACATAGAGTATTCTAATAAATTCCGATTCATGTGTGTCTCTCCCAAAAGGTGTGTACAGCAAGGATGATTGTGGTAAACTAAAAAGAAAAGACTCAAATCATACAAGATGCTCCAAGCAAAACACATATCATGTGGTGAATAAAAATATAGCCTCAAGTAAAGTTACTGATAGACGAAGACGAAAGAGGGGATGCCTTCCGGGGCATCCCCAAGCTTAGGTTTTGGTTGTCCTTGAATTTTACCTTGGGGTGCCTTGGGAATCCCAAAGCTTAGGCTCTTGCCACTCCTTATTTCAAAATCCATCAAATCTTTACCCCAAAACTTGAAAACTTCACAACACAAAACTTAAACAGAAAATCTCATGAGCTCCGTTAGTATAAGAAAATAAATCACCACTTTAAGGTACTGTAATGAACTCATTCTTTATTTATATTGGTGTTAAACCTACTGTATTCCAACTTCTCTATGGCTCATACCCCCCGATACTAGCCATAGATTCATCAAAATAAGCAAACAACACACGAAAACCAGAATCTATCAAAAACATAACAGTCTGTAGCAATATCGAGGTTTCAAATACTTCTGTAACTCAAAAAATTCTGAAAAATTAGCAAAACCTAAATAATTTGTATATTAATCTAATTCTGTTGGAATTGGTATTTTATCGCTCCCTGGTAAAAATGGAAATTATTCTCGTGAGCGCATACTTTCTGTTTTTTTCAGCAAGATCAAACAACAATCACCCAAGAAGATCCTAAAGGCTTTACTTGGCACAAACACTAATCAAAACATAAAAACACAATCATAACAGAGGATAGGTGAATTATTTATTACTAAACAGGAACAAAAATCAAGGAACAAAAATAAAATTGGGTTGCCTCCCAACAAACGCTATCGTCTAACGCCCCTAGCTAGGCATAAAAACAAGAATAGATCTTGGTATTGTCAGCTTTGGTATGCAATCCATAAGTGGCTCTCATAATAGATTTAAGGTAATTTAATTTTCTTTCAAGGAAACTGTCCCATGCCTTTCCTTAACGGAAATTGGAATCTAATATTTTCTTCTTTCATGTCAATAATTGCACCAATGGTTCTAAGGAAAGGTCTACCAAGAATAATAGGACATGTAGTATTGCAATCTATATCAAAAACAGTGAAATCTATGGGCACATAATTCCTATTTGCAACAATAAGAACACCATTAATTATTCCCATAGGTTTCTTAATGGTGAAATCCGCAAGGTGCAAATTTAAAGAACAATCATCAAATTCACGGAAACCTAACACATCACACAAAGTTTTTGGAATCGTGGAAACACTAGCACCCAAATCACATAAAGCATAGCATTCATGATCTTTGATATTAATTTTAATGGTAGGTTCCCACTCATCATAAAGTTTTCTAGGGATGGAAACTTCTAGTTCAAGCTTTTCTTCTTAAGATTACATTAAACCAGCAACGATATGTTTAGTAAAAGCCTTATTTTGATCATAAGCATGAGGAGAATTTAGCACGGATTACAACAAGGAAATACAATCTATCAAAGAGCAATTATCTTAATTAAATTCCTTGAAATCCAGAATAGTGGGTTCATTTGTATGTAAAGCTTTGACCTCTTCCATCCCACTTTTATTAATTTTAGCATCAAGATCTAAAAACTCTGAATCATTGGGGCGCCTTTTAACTAAAGTTGACTCATCTCCAGTCCCATATTTATCAAGATTCATATTGGAAAATAAAGATTTAATAGGATACACATCAATCATTTTTAGATCTACAACTTTATTATCATTAAAACTAGAAGAACACGATTACACAAAGCAACCTTTTTTAGCACGCATCCCAGCGATTCTTTCTTTGTACTCATCAATGGAAATTCTCATGGCTTTGAGAGACTCATTGATGTCATGCTTAGGAGTAATAGATCTAAGTTTCAAAGAATCAACATCAAGAGAAATTTTATCCATGTTCCTAGCCAACTCATCAATCTTAAGAAATTTTTCTTCAAGCAAAGCATTGAAATTCTTTTACGAATTCATAAATTATTTAACACTAGTCTAAAAATCAGAGGGCATCTTATTAAAATTTCCATAAGAGTTGTTGTAGGAATTACCATAATTATTAGAGGGATTACTAGGAAACGGCCTTCCTCTATACGCGTTGTTACCCAAATTGTTCCTACCAACAAAATTCACATCCATAGTTTCATTATTCTTCTCAATCAAAGTGGACAAAGGCATATCATTAGGATCAGAAGAAACACTCTTATTAGCAAACAATTTCATAAGTTCATCCATCTTTCCACTCAAACATTAATCTCTTCAATAGCATGAACTTTTTTACTAGTGGGTCTTTCGGTGTGCCATTGAGAATAATTAACCATAATATTGTCTAGGAGTTTAGTAGCTTCTCCAAAAGTGATTTCCATAAAAGTGCCTCCTGTGGCCGAATCCAAAATATTTCTAGAAGCAAAATTCAATCTAGCATAAAATTTCTGTATAATCATCCATAAATTCAAACCATGTGTAGGGAAATTACGTATCATTAATTTCATCCTCTCCCAAGCTTGTGCAACATGCTCATGATCAAGTTGCTTAAAATTCATAATATCATTTCTAAGAGAGAAGATCTTAGCGGGAGGAAAATACTTAGAGATAAAAGCATCTTTGCACTTATTCCATGAATCAATACTATTTTTAGGCAAAGAAGAAAACCAAGTTTTAGCACGATCTCTAAGTGAAAATGGAAATAGATTCAATTTAACAATATCGTTATCCACATCTTTCTTCTTTTGCATATCGCACAAATCAACAAAGTTCTTTACATGGGTAGCGGCATCCTCACTAGGAAGGCCGGAAAATTGATCTTTCATGACAAGATTCAACAAAGCAGCATTAATTTCACAAGATTCAACATCAGTAATAGGAGCAATTGGAGTGCTAATAAAATCAATATTGTTGGTATTGGAAAAGTCACATAATTTAGTATTATCTTGAGCAAACAATCAATCCAACACACAAGCAAACAAGAAGCAAGCGAAAAGAGGCAAATGAAAAAGGGCGAATAAAACGGCAAAGGTGAAGCGGGGGAGAGGAAAACGAGAGGCAAATGGCAAATAATGTAATGCGAGGGAGAAGAGTTTGTGATGGGTACTTGGTATGTCTTGACTTGAACGTAGATCTCCCCGGCAATGGCGCCAGAAATCCTTCTTGCTACCTCTTGAGCATGCGTTGGTTTTCCCTTGAAGAGGAAAGGGTGATGCAGCAAAGTAGCGTAAGTATTTCCCTCGGTTTTTGAGAACCAAGGTATCAATCCAGTAGGAGACTACATGCAAGTCTCCTAGTACCCGCACAAACAATCAAGAACCTTGCAACCAACGCGATAAAGGGGTTGTCAATCCCTTCACGGCCACTTGCAAAAGTGAGATCTAATCAAGATAATAAGATAAATATTTTTGGTATTTTTGTGGTATAGATTGGAAAATAAAGATTGCAAAATAAATAGTAAACAAGAATTGTAGATTGGAAACTTATATGATGTAAAGTAGACCCGGGGGCCATAGGTATCACTAGTGGCTTCTCTCAAGATAGCATGTATTACGGTGGGTGAACAAATTACTGCCGAGCAATTGATAGAAAAACGCATAGTTATGATGATATCTAAGGCAATGATCATGAATATAGGCATCACGTCTGTGACAAGTAGACCGAAATGATTATGCATCTACTACTGTTACTCCACACATCGACCCCTATCCAGCATGCATCTAGAGTATTAAGTTCATAAGAACGGAGTTACGCATTAGGCAAGATGACATGATGTAGAGGGATAAACTCAAGCAATATGATATAAACCCCATCATTTTATCCTCGATGGCAACAATACAATACGTGCCTTGCTGCCCCTGCTATCACTGGGAAAGGACACCGCAAGATTGAACCCAAAGCTAAGCACTTCTCCCATTGAAAGAAAGATCAATCTAGTAGGCCAAACTAAACCGATAATTCGAAGAGACTTGCAAAGATATCAAATCATGCATATATGAATTTAGAGAAGAACCAAATAATATTCATAGATAATCAAATTCATAAACCCACAATTCATCGGATCTGGGCAAACACACCGCAAAAGTGTATTACATCGAATAGATCTCCAAGAACATCGAGGAGAACTTTGTATTGAGAACCAAAGAGAGAGAAGAAGCCATCTAGATAATAACTATGGACCCGAAGGTCTGTGGTAAACTACTCACACATCATCGGAGAGGCTATGGTGTTGATGTAGAAGCCCTCCGTGATCAAATTCCCCTCCGGCAGATCGCCGAAAAAGGCCCCAAGATGGATCTCACGGGTACAGAAGGTTGTGGCGAGGGAAAAGTGGTTTTGTGGCTCTCCTGGATGCTTTTAGGGTACATGGGTATATATAGGCGAAAGAAGTATGTCGGTGGAGCTCCATGGGGCCCACGAGGGTGGGGCGCGCCTACCCCCTGGGCGTGCCCCCTATCTTGTGGAAGCTTCGCGGACTTCCAGACTTGTACTCCAAGTCTCCTAGGTTGCGTTTGTTCCAAGAAAGATCCTCGCGAAGGTTTCGTTCCGTTTGGATTCCGTTTGATATTCCTTTTCTGCGAAACACTGAAATGGGCAAAAAACAGCAACTTGCACTGGGCCTTTGGTTAATAGGTTAGTCCCAAAAATAATATAAAAGTGCATATTAAAGCCCATTAAACATCCAAAACAGATAATATAATAGCATGGAACAATCAAAAAAATTATAGATACGTTGGAGACGTATCACAACCCGTGACAAACTTGTCCGGTAACTCACACTTCAGGAGCTCCAGCTCCTTAGAGATGCATTGTATCTCATGGGCCTGGTCCAATACAGAACGGTTATCAACCATTTTGTAATCATGGAACTGCTCCATAGCATACAACTCGCTTTCAGCATCGGTTACACCGAACTTAGCTTCAAGCGCATCCCACAAATTCTTGGGAACGCACATATGGAGATATGTGTCCACAAGCTTGTCCCTGATCACAGTAAGAATAGATCCCACAAAGATGTCGGTTGCCTCCCTAAACGCATTCTCGTGTTCAGGAGCAATCGTTACCGTGGGAGCCACACCACCAACCCAGAACACGTTCATTGTTGTGAGCCACAAGGTGGTCCTTGTTTGTCAACGCTTAAAATGTGTTCCAGTAAACTTTTCCGGTTCCAGAGTAGCGGCGAAGCCATGAGTCGAAAAGTGCCTAAAATAAGGTTTTTGGATTGTTTGAAATATTAGCACTTTTTCGACTAATCTAATCCATGAGTAAACAGTAAGCATGGCAAATATGGTATGCATCTCATACCAATACCTAAGCATGTGAGAGCGTACAGTACATAGAACTGAAACATCTATGAACATCATATATACGGCCAGCACATGAATGAGCAAATAGGGGATGAACGAGTCATACCCTCCGGTTGGCCAGGCCAACACGGCGACGTCAGCGGCAGCCTCGGCATCGGTCGAGGCCTTCTTCTTGGTGGCTTCATCGTCAGCCATGGAGTCGATGCAGGGGAAGTAGTGGAAGCATAGGCGGACGGAGATGGGGATGGATCGGGAGCAGTCACGTCGACATGCTCCCCAAAAACCTTATTGTCGTTCTCCCGGGCAGGATCTCGAACGACAGGGTCCCGGAGGCACCTGCTCTCCCGACCAACCATGCACGCGGTCATTAGGATGGGATCGCCGGAAGAAGCACAGAGAGAGGAATAATAGATGATGGCTAGGGTTGTGCGAGAGGGAGTAAGTGAACTGAGTTAGGGTTCACTCCACTCGCCAGCGCCTTCTTATATAGGCTGTTGGGTAGATGGGCCTGGGCTCAGGCCCACGACCGAGTCCACGAATAGCCCACGGTCCAACGTCTCGGACAGTGGCACTTCCATAAGTGACTCGTTAATTAACCATTCCTGAGTGGCAAAAATAAGCTTCGGCTCGGCTCATTCCCACAACCCGCGGCGCGCACGCGTGTTGTGTCGTGTCGTGACGAGGCGAGGATGTTGGGGAATGCAGTATTTCAAAAGTTTCCTACGATCATGCAAGATCTATCTAGGAGATGCATAGCAACGAGAGGGGAAGAGTATGTCTACGTACCCTCGTAGACCGAAAGCGGAAGCGTTATGATGTAGTCGAACATCTTTGCGATCCAACCGATCAAGTACCGAACGCACGGCACCTCCGTGATCTGCACACGTTCAACTCGGTGACGTCCCTCGTACTCTTGATCCAGTTGAGGCCGAGGGAGAGTTTCTTGAGCACGACGGTGTGATGACGGTGATGATGAAGTTACCGATACAGAGCTTCGCCTAAGCACTACAACGATATGACCGAGGTGGAATTCTATGGAGGGGGGCACCGCACACGGCTAAGACAACTATCAACTTCTATGTCTATGGGGTGCCACCCTCCCCCGTATATAAAGGAGTGGAGGAGGGGAGGGCCGACCCTCATAGGGCGCGCCCAAGGGGGGGAGTCCTACTCCCAGTAGGAGTAGGTTTCCCCCCTTCCTAGTAGGAGTAGGAGAAGAAGGAAGAGGGAGAGAGAGGGAAGGAAAGGGGGCGGCTGAGGGAGTCCTGGACTAAGGGGTCCTCGGGCGTCCGACCTATTGGACATAGGCCGGACTGATGGGCTATGAAGATACAAAGACCGAAGACTCTACCCGTGTCCGGATAGGACTCTCCTTGGCGTGGAAGGCAAGCTTGGCATCCAAATATGAAGATTCCTTTCTCTGTAACTGACCTTATGTAACCCTAGATCCCTCCGGTGTCTATATAAACTGGAGGGCTAGGTCCGTAGACAGATATCCTCATAATCATAGTGAGACAGGCTAGACTTTTAGGGTTTAGTCATTACGACCTCGTGGTAGATCAACTCTTGTAATACTCATATTCATCAAGATCAATCAAGCAGGAAGTAGGGTATTACCTCCATAGAGAGGGACCGAACCAGGGTAAACATTGTGTCCCCTGTCTCCTGTTACCATCGACCTCAGACGCACAGTTCGGGACCCCCTACCCGAGATCCGCTGGTTTCGACACCGACATTGGTGCTTTCATTGAGAGTTCCACTGTGACGTCGAAAGATGGGATCGATGGCTCTCCTTGTTCTCAAGGACAACGTCACCTCCGGAGGAGCACTGGCCCCAGGCCAAACCCTTCGGCTGGGCGGCTTCATCATGACCGCCCGTTCGGCCGTTAAGCCGACGATGACTTCTCGGGTCATCGAAAATCCCCCCCCCCCCATGTTGACTCCAAATACTCCAAGAAGATGGATCCGGGGGAGTTGTCGTCTTTAAACGAGCTCCTAGATCGCATCACCGCCTTGGGGGTTTCCACAGACTATGATCGGATTGGGCTTAAACCCGACCAGAGAGAAATTAAAACTTCACCGATCACCCATCAAATAGCGGTAGTAGAGGAGCAAGACGACAACTCTTCCTCTATATTGAGGATGAACTATGTTCGGATCTCCGAGCTTGAAGAGCCGGACACCTACTTGCAGAAATAAATGCCTTGTCCTCCAAACATAGAATCGGACGACAAGCCCAAAAAATTAGTTGACATCCCGGAGCCCGAACTACTAAGTTCGGAAGTTCTTCAAACTCCGGATCCTAAATTGGGTCAGGGTTCGGATTTCAAACCACCCACCCACCCAGATATAAGCGCTCTCATGGGCATATGACAGCAGTCTCAGGAAACGGTCCACCACTTCTAGGCCAGATTCCTCCTTGTCAAAGATAAGATTGAAGATTGCCGCGACGAAGATGCAATCTCAGTGTTCTGCAACAATTGCACGGATGAAGGAATCCTCAACGCCATCAACCGTTGTCGCATATAATGCTTCGCAGACTTGGCAACCATATTATACAAGTACTGCGCAATGGAAAGCGCCTGGAAAACTCAGGCAGCTCGCTGGGAACCACCGGTTTCCACCCAACCCCTTGTTCAGGTGAAAAGGATGCACCCTCGTGGCATGCCCGGCCCAATGGTAAAGAAATATAAGCCCGTTACGGGACACAGAACCGTTCTGGAGGGATGGCTCGATGGAGCATGCAAGTTACACGCAACACCGGATACTATATCAACCCACAGCCTTAGAGCATGTTGGATACTCCGGCGGGTGGCCAAGAGCGGCGAGGATATCCTCACCAAAAACAACCCAGAGTCATATCCCCCAGAAGACGACGACCTCAGAGTATTGACGGTCTTCGAGACTTTCGCTTCAAACAACAAGCGCAAAAGGGTGCTCCGTGACCTCGCTAAAGTCTGCCAAATCGCAGCAACAAACCCTTGGAACGACACCGCCATAACTTTCAATGCCGATGACGAACCAAAATTTAGGACAGTCGGGCACCAGCCACCTTGGTCCTCAGTCCGATCGTGGACGGCTTCCGGCTCACCAAGGTTCTCACAGAAGGCGACAGCGGACTAAACCTCATTTACGAGGATACACTCAGTAAAATGGAAATAGACAGGAGCCGCATCAAGCAAAGTAGCATGACCTTCTGAGGAATTATTCCTAGTCGGGAGGCGCAATGCGCGGGAAAAATCATGCTCGACGTGGTATTCGGCACACCGGAGAACTATCGGACCGAAGAATTAACCTTCCAAGTGGCCCCTTTCAACAGTGGATATCACGCCCTATTGGGGCGAGATGCATTTACACGCTTCCAAGCTATACCTCACTACGGGTATATGAAGCTCAAGATGCCCGGGCCCAATGGCATAATCACTCTCGCTAGTGATCCGGACATAGCACTCCGCGCCAAAAATAAAACCGCATCCCTAGCCCTTGAGGCATTATTTGAAGCCCTAGCTGCCGAAGAATTAACCGCACTATGCTCCACGGTGGATAGGGACGATGTAATCCTGGACAAAAGACCCAAATCCACCTCCTTCAAACCAGCAGAAGAAATAGTCAAATTCCAAGTCCATCCAACGGACCCCAAGAAGACAACATCTATCGGGCACAACTAGATGCAACGGTCTACACCGCGCTACGAGAGTTTCTGCGCGAGAACTGGGATATATTCACCTGGCACCCCTCGGATATGCCAGGAACCCCACGCAGATTGGCGAAACACAGCCTCAATATATTGAAGGGATATAAACCGGTCAAGCAAACACTACGGTGCTTTTCCGAACCCAAACGTCAAGCTATGGGGGAGGAGCTAGCCAAGCTAATCGAGGCCGGACTCATTAGAGAAATAAAACACCCGGACTGGCTAGCAAACTTGGTGATGGTGCCAAAGAAGGATAAATCCCAGCGCCTGTGCGTTGATTTCAAAGACCTCAATAAGGCATGCCCTAAGGATCCCTTCCCCCTCCCCCGCATCGACCAGATCATTGATGCCACCGCAGGACACGACTCACTGTGCTTCCTTGACGCATATTCCGGATACCATCAAATCAAAATGAAGGAGTCCGATCAAGCCGCAACGGCATTCATTACCCCATATGGGCCATTCTGCTTCAACACCATGCCCTTCGGGCTCAAAAACGCCGGGGCCACCTACCAACGCATGATTCAAACATGCCTGGAGAAACAGATCGGCAAGACAGTTGAAGCATATGTGGACGACGCCGTCATTAAAACTAGGTACATCGATTCACTAATAGAGGATTTACGTCTCACATTCGACAACCTCCGTGCATATGACATCAAGCTCAATCCAGAAAAGTGTGTCTTCGGCGTCCCTGCTAAAAAGCTGCTGGGCTTCATCATTTCCAATAGAGGAATTGAAGCAAATCCAGCCAAAATCTAAGCTTTGTCACAATTGGCTACGCCAACGGACCTTAAACAGGTCCAAAAACTCGCAAGATGTGTGGCAGCTCTAAGCCGCTTTATCTTCAGATTGGGAGAAAAGGCATTGCCACTGTATCGCCTCCTCCAGCGCACCGATCACTTCGAGTGGACGGATGCGGCAACAGCCGGACTGGAAGAAATAAAAACCCTTCTTGCCAGAAACCCAATCCTGGCCACGCCAAACATCGGCAAACCCATGTTATTATACATATCGGCAACACACCAGGTGGTGAGCGATGTGCTCGTCGTTGAGCGAGAGCAGGACGGACACAAATTCCCGCTTCAGAAGCCGGTATACTACGTATCCACTGTCCTCACACCATGCAACTTCCGATACCCTCATTATCAAAAGATAGCATACGCGGTCTTCATGGCATCCCGGAAGCTACGACACTACTTCCAAGAATGTTCTATCACGGTGGCTTCCGAAGTACCACTCAATGACATAATAAACAACCGCGATGCTATAGGCTGGATAGCCAAATGGGCCATTGAACTCCTTCCATTCGACATAACATACAAACCGCGTCGAGCCATCAAATCCCAAGTACTGGTGGACTTCGTCGCCGAATGGACAGAGGCCAAACTCCCTAAAGAGTACGGCACATATTCCAACTGGGTTATGTACTTCAATGGTTCCAAAATGCTAGCAGGATTAGGAGAGGGCGTCGTTTTAACGTCCCCCACTGGAGACATAGTCCAGTACGTGCTCCAAATATTATACACAGACTCCAATAACGCAGCCGAATACGAGGCTTATTTCATGGTCTCTGATACGTCTCCAACGTATCTATAATTTTTGATTGTTACATGCTATTATATTATCTGTGTTGGATGTTAATGGGCTTATTTATACACTTTTATATTATTTTTGGGACTAACCTACTAACCCAAGGCCCAGTGCAAATTGTTGTTTTTTAGCCTATTTCAGTGTTTCGCAGAAAAGGAATATCAAACGGAATCCAAATGGAATGAAACCTTCGGGAGACTTATTTTTGGAACTAATGTGATCCAGGGGACTTGGAGTAGACGTCAAGAAAGAAACGAGGTGGCCACGAGGTAGGGAGGCGCGCCTGCCCCCCTAGGTGCGCCCCCCACACTCGTGGGCTCCTTGCAGCTCCACTGACCTACTTCTTCCTCCTATGTATATATCTATATACCCCGAAAACATCTAGGAGCACCATGAAACCCTATTTCCACCGCCGCAACCTTCTGTACCCAAGAGATCCCATCTTGGGGCTTTTTCCGGAGCTCTGCCAGAGGGGGAATCAATCACGGAGGGCTTCTACATCAACATCATAGCCTCTCCGATAATGTGTGATAGTTTACCTCAGACCTTCGGGTCCATAGTTATTAGCTAGATGGCTTCTTCTCTCTCTTTGGATCTCAATACAAAGTTCTCCTCGATCTTCTTGGAGATCTATTCGATGTAACTCTTTTTGTGGTGTGTTTGTCGAGATCTGATGAATTGTGGGTTTATGATCAAGATTATCTATGAAAAATATTTGGTTCTTCTCTAAATTCTTATATGTATGATTTAATTATCTTTGCAAGTCTCTTCAAATTATTAGTTTGGTTTGGCCTACTAGATTGATCTTTCTTGCAATGGGAGAAGTGCTTAGCTTTGAGTTCAATCTTGCGGTGTCCTTTCCCAGTGACAGCAGGGGCGGCAAGGCACGTATTGTATTGTTGCCATCGAGGATAAAAAGATGGGGTTTATATCATATTGCTTGAGTTTATCCCTCTACACCATGTCATCTTGCTTAATGCGTTACTCTGTTCTTATGAACTTAATACTCTAGATGCATGCTGGATAGCGGTTGATGTGTGGAGTAATAGTAGTAGATGCAGAATTGTTTTGGTCTACTTGTCTCGGACGTGATGCCTATATACATGATCATACCTAGATATTCTCATAATTATGCACTTTTCTATCAATTGCTCGACAGTAATTTGTTCACCCACCATAATACTTATGCTATCTTGAGAGAAGCCACTAGTAAAACCTATGGCCCCCGGGTCTATCTTTTATCATATAAGTTTCCAATCTATTTTATTTCGCAATCTTTACTTTCAATCTATATCATAAAAATACCAAAAATATTTATCTTATTATTATTTCTATCAGATCTCACTCCCGTAAGTGACTGTGAAGGGATTGACAACCCCTTTATCACATTGGTTGCGAGGTTCTTATTTGTTTGTGTAGGTACGAGGGACTTGCGTGTAGTCTTCTACTGGATTGATACCTTGGTTCTCAAAAACTAAGGGAAATACTTACGCTACTTTACTGCATCACCCTTTCCTCTTCAAGGGAAAACCAACGCAGTGCTCAAGAGGTAGCAAGAAGGATTTCTGGCTCTGTTGCCGGGGAGATCTACGCACAAGTCAAGACATACCAAGTACCCATCATAAAATCTTATCCCTCGCATTACATCATTTGCCATTTGCCTCTCGTTTTCCTCTCCCCCACTTCACCCTTGTTGTTTTATTCGCCCTCTTTTTCCTTCCTGCCTTCTATGGGTGCCCGTTCTTTTTGCAATTTGTTGCCATCATGTCTGAAACTGGGGAGGTTATCGTTGATAAGGATAATAGTATGGAAAACTTTGATTCTATTGATGATCCTCTTGAAAATCCTACTATTTTACACACTAAAAAGTTTCGCATCGGTAGCGGTAATATTATTGGGAAGGGAGTTATTCAAGATTTCTTTACTTGTGTCGGTGCTTTGCCCACCATCAGCGGGTCTATTCTTCATAAAACTAGTAGTCTCGCGGATGCTATATCTTTGCTCATAGTTGAACTCGAAAGACAATTTTTACATATGCATCCTTCCATACAAAGGATTTTTCCTAGAATTTTCTAATATTGAGCATTCTTCTGTTAAGTGAGCAGCGACTATCTGTGTCAAAACCGGCGGATCTCGGGTAGGGGGTCCCGAACTGTGCGTCTAAAGCGGATGGTAACAGGAGGCGGGGGAAACAATGTTTACCCAGGTTCGGGCCCTCTCGATGGAGGTAATGCCCTACTTCCTGCTTGATTGATCTTGATGATATGAGTATTACAAGAGTTGATCTACCACGATATCGGAGAGGCTAAACCCTAGAAGCTAGCCTATGGTATGACTATTGTTGTCCTACGGACTAAAACCCTCCGATTTATATAGACACCGGAGGGGCTAGGGTTACACAGAGTCGGTTACAAGGGAGGAAATCTACATATCCGAATTGCCAAGCTTGCCTTCCATGCAAAGGAGAGTCCCATACGGACATGGGAAGAAGTCTTCAATATTGTATCTTCATAGTCCAACAGTCCGGCCAAAAGATATAGTTCGGCTGTCCGAGGACCCCCTAATCCAGGACTCCCTCAGTAGCCCCTGAACCAGGCTTCAATGACGATGAGTCCGGCGCGCAGATTGTCTTCGGCATTGCAAGGTGGGTTCCTCCTCCGAATACTCCACAGAAGATTTTGAACACAAGGATAGTGTCCGTCTCTGCAAAAAAAATTCCACACACCACCGTAGAGAGTATAATATTTCCACAAATCTAATCTGCTGACAACTTCTCATAACGTGACATCACGCCATGGCCCCGGTTATTATTCGAACCGTTTTTTTCTCAACCAGCCACTACACATATTGCGAGGCGGTTTTCTTGGCACGTCTTGTCGAACCAGAGATCGTGTCCCCTTATCCCGGGATCCTCATCAATACGGGTGTGGGTAACCCAGTCGCGCCATCAATTACGGTGCTTGGGGAATAAGCGAGTTTTATCAGGCAAGTGGGGAGGCACGCAGTTTCTATCGTCCTTATAAAGGGATAAGGACTCCTCATTTTTACCCACACCTTCTTCTTCCCTGCCCATCCATTCTCGCGCACTCGAGCTCCAATGCCCAAGTTCGCATATTCTCCGCAAAAACACTCCGAACATGTCCGGAGCGGGAGGCAAGTGGATGGCCTCCTTCGTTACGGAGGAGAACATCACGAAGCTCCGAGAAGCTGGATACCTGGCCGCAGATATCGCGCACCGGCTCCCAGGTGCGGGGCAGATCGTTCCTACCCCCGAGCCCCACGAAAGGGTTGTATTCCTTACACATTTCGTCCGCGGGCTGGGATTTCCCCTCCACCCATTTGTCCGTGGGCTCATGTTCTACTACGGGCTGGACTTCCATGATCTGGCCCCCAATTTCATCCTCAACATCTCGGCGTTTATTGTCGTGTGCGAGGCTTTCCTCCGCATCAAGCCCCACTTCGGCCTGTGGCTGAAGACCTTCAATGTTAAACCGAAGGTGGTGGTCGGCCAGCAAGCGGAGTGCGGAGGCGCCATGGTGGGCAAAATGCCCAACATCACCTGGCTCGAAGGCTTCTATGTGGAGACCGTGAAGGGGTGGCAATCGGGGTGGTTCTACATCACCGAGCCGCGCGACACCAACTAGGTGGCGGCCCCCGAATTCTGATCCGGCATCCCCATGCGGCTCACCTCCTGGAAAGAGAAGTGCTTATATTGGGGTTCATCGGTGGAGCTTACCGGACTCCAGAATTGTGTTAAAAACATGATAAGCAAGAAAATCAAGCTTATCAATGTGGTCCAGGTCATGATCTTCCGCCGGATCCTCCGTGTCAAAGACGGGCATCCAATATGTGGGAGTTTGACTCGGCAAGGCACCAGACGCTGAGAGAGCTCTTCGACACGACGCACCAGGACATCTGGAGGGTGCTGTTCAAGTCTGCCGAGGTACCTCCTCCTCTTACCGAGGACTCAACGCAAAGCGCCCTGCTAAACCAGTAAGCTCCTTATATCTCATAAGGCGTTTCTTTCCCTAGTATAATTATGTGAGGGATCTGAGCCTCCGCATTATTTGACAGGAATGGGTCACGACAACAGAGCGGATCGACTGTCCGGCCCCACTGCCCGAAGATCCAGCAAGTACTCTCCTAACGGAGATGCTGGTTTCGGCACCCTATGAGGCGCCGGAGAAGAAGGCCACGGGGACCAGGAAAGGTCTCCGGCGCAAGGTTGTATCGGAATCGTCGTCCGATAACACCGAGACGCCCTCCTCCCATGAAGACGAGGAGGAGGAAGAGGAAAATTCTCCCCATCCAGTCGGGGGAGATAAGAAAAGGAAGAGTGCCCCATCCGAGGAGGCCGAAGGGTCCAAGAAGGGAAGAACCCTCCTTCCGGACCGCTCCACCACGGCCACGTTCAACAACGAGGAGTGGTTGCCCAGGGACAAGCCCCTGGCGAAGTCGTAAATATCCGGATACCATAACAGTTATGGTATATTTCGTTTTATTGTTTCTATCATGCTGAACATGATCATGCAGCCCACCCAAGGACCATCTCGATGTATCCTCTTCGGATGGGTCTCTGGGCCTGTCGGAGATGAACAGTGATTCACTCCCGACCGCCTCCTCCCCCCGCCCTACGGACGACGCCGAGGTGTTGTCCCGAAGGGCACCAAACCAAGGGAAGGTAGTTCTGGGGGCGCCCCAAGGCAACCTCCCAGAGGCTGGGCGCATGGGAGGCAAGGCTCCCATGGGCCCTAATGACGGGGGCAGCAAGTCCGGCCCCCGGCCGAATACTGCGTCGGAACCTCCAGTGGTTCCGGACTCTGTCAGGCGACCCCTCACTAAGGGGGGCGAGCCGTCTGTGTCGATGGCCTCTGTCCATCCAGAGGCACCGGACAACTTGCTGGAAGCGCTTCGTGGCGCTTCCATTGACGAAGAGCACTGCACTGTCATGAGTGTGGTGGTAGAGAAGGTTCAGTCCGCTAAAAGTGGACTGACTGAAGCCTGTGCCAACCTCCTAACAGGCTTTGAGGTAATTAATCAATTTATAAGAAAATGTTATAGCATAGACAGTAGCCCCTGATGCTCTATTTGGCGTTCACAAAGAAAGTCCAAACAGAGGATCAAATAATAATCACATGAGTCTAATCAGAATATGTCTTATGTGAATAAGCAGGCTTCGCTGCTAGCCGCTGCCGCTCGCACTGTGGAGGCCTACGCACTGAAGCGGGACCTTGAGCAGTCCGAAAAAGAGCTCAGCCTTACCAAGAGGCAGCTCGAGGAGAACAAAGGTAAGTAATACACATCCGTATATTGATAAGGAATAAAAAAGAATGTGGTTGTTAAGTCACAGGATCATCATGAATTTTGCTAGGGGCCACAACTGAAGTGGCGGCCCTGAAGGAGGCGCTATCCGAGGCCGAAGACAAAGCGGCCAAGGAGCGCACCGAGCGCGAGAAGCAAGAGGCTCGAGTCGGCGAGGTGCAGCAAGAGCTCCAGGATTTCGTCAAAAAATATGAGTCCTTGAAGCGTGACTCTAAGACGTAAGGGTTCGAGCTTGCGAAGGCCCTTAAGAACGCAAAAAATGCCAAGGCCGAAGCCCACAGGGCCCTCCAGGAGCTTCAGGCAGTCCAGAAGATAGCGGCGGGTAAGGAATTCATTATGCAAAGCAAGCATGTGAAGGAAACTTTCCTTTTACTTACCCGAGTTCGGAGCTATCCAGGAGCGTTCGCAGATCTTCCCCGCAGTGTGTCCGATGCCGCGGAATTTTACCGGGCCGAGGAAGGGAGCTCGACGGAGAAGTTGTTCTAGTCTCAGTATACTAGGACCGAACATCCGGTGCCCTTGAGCGACCAGTTGAAGCAATTGGTCGAGCTTCCCAAGGCGGCCGAATAGGCCATGAAGGGCCTCATAGTCCGGATGTGGCCTGGCGAGCCCCTGCCTGGCAGCTACTTCGGCCTGGTGAGGCGGCTTGTGAATGCCTGCCCACGGCTTGAAGTCATAAAGCGGTTCGTCTGGATTGAGGGTGCGCGCAGGGCTTTTGCCCGAGCGAAAGTGCACTGGGCGAAGATGGACGCCGAGAAGCTGGTGAAGGAGGGGCCGCCGGAGGGCAAGGAGCATCGCCGCCCCGAAAAGTATTATGACAGCATCCTGAAGGGTGCCCGCCTTGTGGCGGAGGAATGTTCTAAGGATGTAATATTTGAATGAATGTACTCATGTGATCCTGTAATATGAAAACGAGTTCATGTGCTATATAACGCTTGTTGATTTAAACTATTACCTTCTGTGCGGCCGTTTATAAAATCTGAGGGTTGGCTAGTCGTTGGCTTCTCCCCCCATGTAGCTAGTACTGAGGTGTTCGGGATAAATATGATCACTCTTTATCCCAGTTTTGGGTCCTTCGAAGGAGGTGTTCAGCACAACAAACCAGGCAATCGGACTATAAAGCTTTATCACTCTCACTTAGCCATAGAAGTCTACAATTTTAAATTTTGGCGAAGCCCCTAGTATTTTGAAGGCCGAACTTGGGGCGCTATGAACGCCTAAATCGGACAAGGCCGACTCCTCGTCTGAAGCGGAAAAAATCTTTAGGGATTTGGGACCTCTCGAACAGCGACCAGCTCTCGCCGCATCATGATAGTCAGTTTTCGGCTTTCTCTACTGAGGTTCTCGTCCGGAAGAACCGGGACACAATCGCAGTAGTTCTCCCAGTGCTACCTTAGCCAATATAGCGGAACGTAAGGCACCAAAACATGGGAGTCGGGCAAACCCAACTATTGGCGCAAGACATGATTCGGAGTTGGTGCATATAATGCTATAAGTTCGGGGTGTCGCACTGGCGAAAGTGTTCGGACTTTTCTTGCCGTGTTATGGGGTGCACTGAAGCCCCTGGCGTCTGAACGTACCAGAATGACGGCAGCAACTTGTCATGAATAAACAAACAAGAAAAAAGGAAGATGAAGAAATGCAATAATAAGCTGACGCTGTGCATTGTTATTTAGGAAAATTTTGTTTTTGCCACTCTAGATTTTGCCAATTTTCCTTATGCCATTCTAGATTTTGACATTTCACTTTTGCCACACATAGCTTTTGACAATTATCACAATTACCATTCTGTGGCAAAAGCTAAATAATTTTATTTCATTTTTGCCACTCTTAGTTTTTGAAATGTATCACAATTGCCACTCTGAAAATGTTGCTTTGGCCACTAGAATGGCGATTGTGATAATTATCAAAAACTAAGAGTGGCAAAAGTGAAATGTCAAAATCTAGAGTGGCATAAGGAAAATTGGCAAAATCTAGAGTGGCAAAAACAAAATCCCCCCTCTTGTTATTTAGAGGATACGTCAAAGCGTATGTGTATAAGTAGTACAATAAGCAAAAATGGGACTATTTGACATGTCCGGTCCAAGGGCGAACTGTGTGCGGGTATGTAAAACAGGTATAATGGTCGTTATGAGAGACCACCTGGGGATTCCCTTGTACGCCAAAGCTTCTTGCTCCCTTGGTGCTTCCCTCCCGTGATGGGTCCGACGATCTAGCTATCGGAGAGGGGCTCCAGAGAATAGGGTCCTGAAAGGAAGAAAGTGATAAAGATATACTGGTCCTGAGGCGGTTGAACCGCATAGTGGGACGTGCCATAGTCGTGCCTCCGCCTATACCCATGGTATCTTTAATGCGTAGTTATGTACGCGCGGCGCAAATTTCGTCGCTTGACTGGGACTAGGACGGAGGCCGAATTGCTAGGCGAGCTCTGAACGCGCCTGGTGATCCTGTTGCAGGTTATTCCAAACTCGCTTGAATGTGTCTGTGGACCTTGTCGCTGAATTGGCGGTTTGCCTCAAAAGGCTGCTTTGCAATTCTGCTGCAAGGGCCGCAGTGTGCTCCTCCGTGCGGAGCGAGCGTTCTGTGTTTCCATTAACTGTTATAACCCCGCGAGGTCCTGGCATTTTGAGCTTGAGGTATGCATAATGCGGTACCGCATTGAATCTAGCGAATGCGGTTCGTCCAAGTAGTGCGTGATAGCCACTACGGAAGGGGATGATATCGAAGATTAACTCTTCGCTTCGGAAGTTATCCGGAGAGCCGAAGACCACTTCCAGTGTGATTGAGCCCGTGCAACAGGCCTCTACACCTGGTATGACACCTTTGAAGGTGGTTTTTGTGGGTTTGATCCTCAAGGGGTCTATACCCATTTTGCGCACCGTATCCTGATAAAGCAGGTTCAGGCTGCTGCCACCGTCCATAAGGACTCGAGTGAGGTGGAATCCGTCAATGATAGGATCAAGGACCAATGCGGCAGAACCGCCATGACAGATACTAGTGGGGTGGTCCCTGCGATCAAAAGTGATCGGACAAGAAGACCATGGGTTGAACTTTGGGGCGACTGGCTCCATCGCGTAGACGTCCCTGAGTGCACGCTTCCGTTCCCGCTTGGGGATATGGGTTGCGTATATCATGTTCACCGTTTTCACTTGGGGAGGAAATTTCTTCTGTCCTCCTGTGTTCGGCGGATGGGGCTCCTCCTTGTCGTCGCTATGCAGCCCCTTTTCCTTGCTTTCGGCATTCAACTTGCCGGCCTATTTGAACACCCAGCATTCTCTGTTGGTGTGGTTGGCTGGCTTATCGGGGGTGCCGTGAATTTGACACAAGCGGTCGAGTATGCGGTCCAAACTGGACGGGCCCGGATTGTTTCTTTTAAATGGCTTTTCCCGTTGACCGGATTTAGAGCCACTGAATCCGGCATTGACTGCCGTGTCTTCGGCGTTATCGCCGTTGTTGCGGTGCTTGTATCTGTTGCGATGTGGCTTGTTGTTGTTGTCTCTGGCCTCCGATGTGCCAGGGTTGCTTGTTGTGTTGTTGCTACGGGCCAACCAGCTATCCTCGCCCGCGCAGAAGTGGGTCATGAGTGTTGTGAGGGCTGTCGTGGACTTTGGCTTCTCTTGGCCGAGATGTCTGGCAAGCCACTCGTCATGGATGTTATGCTTAAAGGCTGCTAGGGCTTCGGCATCCGGACAGTCCACAATTTGGTTCTTTTTGGTTAGGAATCGAGTCCAAAATTTCCTGGCTAACTCTCCGGGTTGTTGGGTTATGTGACTTAAATCATTAGCATCTGGTGGTCGCACATAAGTGCCCTAGAAGTTGTCCAGGAATGTGTTTGCCAGGTTCTCCCAACTTCCGATGGAGTTTGCTGGCAAGCTATTTAGCCAATGCTGAGCTGGTCCTTTGAGTTTTAACAGGAGGTACTTGATGGCATGTAGATCATCCCCGCGGGCCATGTGAATGTGGAGGAAGAAATCCTCTATCTATACCGCGGGGCCAGTAGTACCATCGTATGATTCAATATTCACGGGTTTAAACCCTTCTGGGAATTCATGATCCATTACTTCATCAGTGAAGCATAGGGGGTGTGCAGCGCCTCTGTGCCAGGCTATGTCACAACGTGGTTCATACGAGTCTTGTCTGCTGTGTTCGGCCCGGCCGGATTTGCTTTTGGTATATACGGCATGACGGTCGTCGTCATGTGTTGGGACGCGCCCTCGTGATCCGAAGATCGATCTTTTGTGTCCTGCTTTGTTTTCCAATACGTCTCGCAGGTCCTGCGTGTTACCCCGGGCCTTGCTATTTTTGTTTAACTGGCGACGGGGTGCGGGTTGGACTTCGGGCTTATATGCCGCTTTGTCCCGGCCACGAGGTGGTCGGTCTGCCGCATCATACGCTGGAAGCAGGCTTTAATGCTTCCTCTCCAAGTTGGGGTAGCAACCTGCGCTTTGGGAAACTTTTGATTGGGCGCTCGAGTTCGTGTTCCTCGGCTGCCAGGACCTCAGTCCATCTATCCGCTAGAAGATCTTGCTCAGCTTGAAGTTGTTGTTGCTTTTTCTTCAGGCTTTTTGATGTGGCAATAAGCCGGCGCTTGAAGCGCTCCTGTTCGACGGGATCCTTAGGCATGATAAATTCTTCGTCGTCGAGGCTCACCTCGTCTTTGAAGAGAGGCATGTAATTGTCATCCTCTGATTCTCCGTCTGCTGCCTGTTCCTTAGGGCTGGCTTGCCCATCCTCCTGCTCAAAGCCTGGCTGGAGGGGATTGTCTTCGTCTTCGGCACTATTTGCAGCGTTATTGTCTCATCTGCTGGTATCGTTGTTTTTGCTATGGCTTAGAACGGCGCCGATGACGTCGGTTCTTGGATTGCTTCTCGGGGGGATTATCCTCCGTTGCCTTATTGCCATCGCTTTCTTTGGGGGTGTCCACCATGTATATATCATACGATGAGGTGGCAGTACAGCGCCCTATGGGCGGTGGTTCCTGTTCGTCTCCCGCATCGTCGTCCATACCGTCGATGTCTTCGGAGTCGAAGTCGAGCATGTCGGTTAGGTCGTTGACGGTGGCTACTAAGCGGGTGGTGGGTGGGGAACGGATTTCTTTGCCGTCCGCTTCCCACTCGAGCCAGACATAGTTCGGCCAAGGGTCTCCTGACAAGGAGAGAGACCGTAATGAGTTTAGCACGTCGCCTAGGGGCGAGTGCTGAAATATATCCACGGAGGTGAACTCCATGATCGGTGCCCAATCAGATTGGATGGGCACGGACGCAAGCGGTTCGGAGTCTGTGGCCGGGGACGAATCCGAGTGTTCGGCAACACAGGTCTCATAAGAGGTGTCAGTATTCGGCTCTATCGCCGCTGAGTGTGCGGCCTCCATGGCGGGGTCCATCCACCCGTCCTCGGACGGCACGATCTGTTCCGGATTGAGGGCCGGAGTAGTTACAGGTGTGATCTCCCGAACACTGTCCGACGGCAGAGCTAAACCATGCTCATCGTGACTGTGCGGCGCACCTGACATGGGTTCGAATCCGTCGAAGATAAAGTCTCCGCGGATGTCGGTGGTATAGTTCAAGCTTCCAAACCTGACCTGATGGCCAGGGGTGTAGCTCTCAATCTGCTCCAGATGGCCGAGCGAGTTGGCCCGCAGTACGAAGCCGCCGAATACGAAGATCTGTCCGGGGAGGAAAACCTCACCCTGGATCGCATCGTTGCCGATGATCGAAGGATCCATCAAGCCTTGATTGTGACGGCACAGTGGAACTCTCAATGAAAGCACCAATGTCGGTGTCAAAACCGGCGAATCTCGGGTAGGGGGTCCCGAACTGTGCGTCTAAGGCGGATGGTAACAGGAGGTGGGGGACACAATGTTTACCCAGGTTTGGGCCCTCTCGATGGAGGTAATACCCTACTTCCTGCTTGATTGATCTTGATGATATGAGTATTACAAGAGTTGATGTACCACGAGATCGGAGAGGCTAAACCCTAGAAGCTAGCCTATGGTATGATTGTTGTTGTCCTACGGACTAAAACCCTCTGGTTTATATAGACACCGGAGGGGCTAGGGTTACACAGAGTCGGTTACAAGGGAGGAGATATACATATCCGAATTGCCAAGATTGCCTTCCACGCAAAGGAGAGTCCCATCCGGACACGGGACGAAGTCTTTAATCTTGTATCTTCATAGTCCAACAGTCCGGCCAAAAGATATAGTCCGGCTGTCCGAGGACCCCCTAATCCAGGACTCCCTCAGTGACCATCTTTTTAGCTCATGAGTTCAGATTTATAATGAAAGAGGCCAATGAAATTTTTGCGCATTATAGGGTGGATGCCGGCCGTCCTCCCATAGAAGCAATCCTTTTTAATCAAGAAGAAATTATGCGTTTACGATCTTTAGATCATGTTGCTTTTAATGAAAACTTAGAAAAAAAGGTTCCTACCGATGTTCTTGTTGACAGGATCTCTGAACTTAATGATAATTTTGCTATCCAGAATAATGGGTTAGGTTTTTCCCTTGAACATAGGCTCATGACTTTTTGCCAAAAGAATGCTTATAATGATGAATTGGTTGTGCAATATGAGGGGCCAAAGGAGGAACCAATACCTCCCGAGCTTGATCCTGGGGACTTTTGTCCCATTAAATTTAGCCCTTTTGATTACTTTTGCTTGCCACAAAGAAAGCTCGCTTCTAAACTTAGGGAGTATGAGATGAGTTTTCGTGATCTACCTTATCATTATCATGGCAATACCTAGATCTATCCTTGCTTTTATGCCTAGCTAGGGGCGTTAAACGATAGCGCTTGTTGGGAGGCAACCCAATTTTATTTTTGTTCCTTGCCTTTTGGTTCTGTTTAGTAATAAATAATTCAGCTAGACTCTGTTTAGATGTGGTTTTATGCTTTTCATTAGTGTCTGTGCCAAGTAGAACCTTTGGGAAGACTTGGGGAAAGTTTTAGTGATCTTGCTGTAAAAAACAGAAACTTTCACGCTCACGATATTTGCTGCCATTTTTTACTGGAGAGTGCGATTAGGTTGATTCTTTTTGAAGATGATTAATAGATAAATTCCTACGTCCATCAATTTATTTTAGAATTTTTGGGGTTACAGAAGTATTCGAAATCTACAGATTACTACAGACTGTTCTGTTTTTGACAGATTCTGTTTTTCGTGTGTTGTTTGCTTATTTTGATGAATCTATGCCTAGTATCGGAGGGTATGAACCATAGAGAAGTTGTAATACAGTAGATTTAACACCAATATAAATAAATAATGAGTTCATTATAGTACCTTAAGTGGTGGTTTGTTTTCTTATACTAACGGAGCTCATGAGATTTTCTGTTTAAGTTTTGTGTTGTGAAGTTTTCAAGTTTTGGGTAAAGATTTGATGGATTATGGAATAAGGAGTGGCAAGAGCCTAAGCTTGGGAATTCCCAAGGCACACCAAGGTAAAATTCAAGGACAACCAAAATCCTAAGCATGGGGATGCCCCAGAAGGCATCCCCTCTTTCGTCTTCTTCTATCGGTAACTTTACTTGAGGCTATATTTTTATTCACCACATGATATGTGTTTTGCTTGGAGCGTCTTGTATGATTTGAGTCTTTTCTTTTTAGTTTACCACAATCATCCTTTTTGTACACACCTTTTGGGAGAGACACACTTGAATTGGAATTTATTAGAATACTCTATGTGCTTCACTTATATCTTTCGAGCTAGATAAGTTTGCTCTAGTGCTTCACTTATATCTTTTAGAGCACGGTGGTAGTTTTATTTTATAGAAATTATTGATCTCCCATGCTTCACTTATATTATTTTGAGAATCCTTTAGAACAGCATGGTAATTTGCTTTGGTTATGAAATTAGTCCTAATATGATAGGCATCCAAGATGGGTATAATAAAAACTATCGTAGAAAGTGCATTGAATACTATGAGAAGTTTGATACTTGATAATTGTTTTGAGATATAAAGATGGTGATATTAGAGTGTTCTAGTTGAGTAGTTGTGAATTTGATAAATACTTGTGTTGAAGATTGCAAGTCCCGTAGCATGCACGTATGGTAACCGTTGTGTAATAAATTTGAAACATGAGGTGTTATTTGATTGTCCTCCTTATGAGTGGCAGTCGGGGACGAGCGATGGTCTTTTCCTACCAATCTATCCCCCTAGGAGCATGCGCGTAGTGCTTGGTTTTTGATGACTTGTAGATTTTTGCAATAAGTATGTGAGTTCTTTATGACTAATGTTGAGTCCATGGATTATACGCACTCTCACCTTCCATCATTGCTAGCCTCTTCGGTACCGTGCATTGCCCTTTCTCACCTTGAGAGTTGGTGCAAACTTCGCCGGTGCATCCAAACCCCGTGATATGATACGCTCTGTCACACATAAGCCTCCTTATATGTTCCTCAAAACAGCCACCATACCTACCTATTATGGCATTTCCATAGCCATTCCGAGATATATTGCCATGCAACTTTCCACCGTTTCATTTATGACACGCTTCATCATTGTCATATTGCTTTGCATGATCATGTAGTTGACATCATATTTGTGGCAAAGCCACCATGCATAATTTATCATACATGTCACTCTTGATTCATTGCCCTTCCCGGTACACCGTCGGAGGCATTCATATAAAGTCATATTTTGTTCTAGTATCGAGTTGTAATCATTGAGTTGTAAATAAATAGAAGTGTGATGATCATCATTAATAGAGCATTGTCCCAAAAAAAAGGGAGAAAGGCCAAACAAAAAAAGGCCCCAAAAAAGAGAAAAGAAGGGGAAAAGAAATAAAAAGGGACAATGCTACTATCCTCTTTTTCCACACTTGTGCTTCAAAGTAGCACCATGATCTTTATGATAGAGAGTCTCTTGTTTTGTCACTTTCATATACTAGTGGGAATTTTTCATTATAGAACTTGGCTTGTATGTTCCAACAATGGGCTTCCTCAAATGCCCTAGGTCTTCGTGAGCAAGCAAGTTGGATGCACACCCACTTAGTTTCTTTTGTTGAGCTTTCATACATTTATAGCTCTAGTGCATCCATTGCATGGAAATCCCTACTCCTTGCACTGACATCAATTGATGGGCATCTCCCTAGCCTGTTGATTAGCCGCGTCTATGTGAGACTTTCTCTTTTTTTGTCTTCTCCACATAACATCCATCATCATATTCTATTCCACCCATAGTGTTATATCCATGGCTCACACTCATGTATTGCGTGAAAGTTGAAAAAAGTTTGAGATTACTAAAGTATGAAACAATTGCTTGGCTTGTCATCGGGGTTGTAGGGATGAACTTTCTTTTGCCATGTTATTTTGAGAGCATTCTTGTGTGACGAAAATGGATCATGACCAAACTATATGATTTTGTAGGGATGAACTTTCTTTTGCCATGTTATTTTGAGAAGACATGATTGCTTAGTTAGTATGCTTGAAGTATTATTATTTTTATGTCAATATTAAACTTTTGTCTTGAATCTTTCGGATCTGAACATTCATGTCACAATAAAGAAAATTACATTGAGAATTATGCTAGGTAGCATTCCACATCAAAAATTCTGTTTTTATCATTTACCTACTCGAGGACGAGCAGGAATTAAGCTTGGGGATGCTTGATACGTCCCCAACGTACCTATAATTTTTGATTGTTCCATGCTATTATATTATCTATTTTGGATGTTTTATATGCATTTATATGCTATTTTATATGATTTTTGGGACTAGCCTATTAACCTAGAGCCCAGTGCCAGTTTCTGTTTTTTCCTTGTTTTAGAGTATCGCAGAAAAGGAAAATCAAACGGAGTCCAATTGTCCTGATACTTCATGGAACTTATTTTTGGACCAGAAGAAGCCCACGGAGTATCGGAGATGGACCAGGAGAGTCCCGGGCTGCCCACGAGGGTGGGGGGCGCGCCCACCCCCCTGGGCACGCTCCCCGGCCTCGTGGACAGCCCGGTGATCCACCGACATACTTCTTCCTCCTATATATACCCATATACCCTAAAAAATTCGAAGAGCAGAATAGATCGGGAGTTCCGCCGCCAGAAGCCTCCGTAGCCACCGAAAACCAATCTAGACCCGTTTCGGCACCCTGCCGGAGGGGGAATCCCTCTCCAGTGGCCATCTTCATCATCCCGGCACTCTCCATGACGAGGAGGGAGTAGTTCACCCTCGGGGCTGAGGGTATGTACCAGTAGCTATGTGTTTGATCTCTCTCTCTCTCTCTCGTGTTCTTGAGGTGATACGATCTTGATGTATCGCGAGCTTTGCTATTATAGTTGGATCTTATGATGTTTCTCCCCCTCTACTCTCTTGTAATGGATTGAGTTTTCCCTTTGAGGTTATCTTATCGGATTGAGTCTTTAAGGATTTGGGAACACTTGATGTATGTCTTGCGTGGGATACCTGTGGTGACAATGGGGTATTCTATTGATCCACTTGATGTATGTTTTGGTGATCAACTTGCGGGTTCTGCCCATGAACCTATGCATAGGGGTTGGCGCACGTTTTCGTCTTGACTCTCCGGTAGAAACTTTGGGGCACTCTTTGAAGTTCTTTGTGTTGGTTGAATAGATGAATCTGAGATTGTGTGATGCATATCGTATAATCATACCCACGGATACTTGAGGTGACATTGGAATATCTAGGTGACATTAGGGTTTTGATTGATTTGTGTCTTAAGGTGTTATTCTAGTACGAACTCTATGATAGATTGAACGGAAAGAATAGCTTCGTGTTATTTTACTACGGACTCTTGAATAGATCGATCAGAAAGGATAACTTTGAGGTGGTTTCTACCCTACCATAATATCTTCGTTTGTTCTCCGCTATTAGTGACTTTGGAGTGACTCTTTGTTGCATGTTGAGGGATAGTTATATGATCCAATTATGTTATTATTGTTGAGAGAACTTGCACTAGTGAAAGTATGAACCCTAGGCCTTGTTTCCTAGCATTGCAATACCGTTTACGCTCACTTTTATCATTAGTTACCTTGCTGTTTTTATATTTTCAGATTACAAAAACCTTTATCTACCATCCATATACCACTTGTATCACCATCTCTTCGCCGAACTAGTGCACCTATACAATTTACCATTGTATTGGGTGTGTTGGGGACACAAGAGACTCTTTGTTATTTGGTTGCAGGGTTGCTTGAGAGACACCATCTTCATCCTACGCCTCCTACGGATTGATAAACCTTAGGTCATCCACTTGAGGGAAATTTTCTACTGTCCTACAAACCTCTGCACTTGGAGCCCCAACAACGTCTACAAGAAGAAGGTTGTGTAGTAGACATCAAGCTCTTTTCTGGCACCGTTGCCGGGGAGGTTAGCGCTTGAAGGTATATCTTTAGATCTTGCAATTGAATCTTTTTGTTTCTTGTTTTAGCACTAGTTTAGTTTATAAAAGAAAAATACAAAAAAATGGAATTGAGTTTGCCTCATACGCTTCATCTTTTTAATATCTTTCGTGAGTATGATGGAAAGGAAAATTGTGCCAAAGTGTTAGAAGAAGAACGCATTAAAATGTTTGGCACTAAATCTTTGGATGATGAGCATGATTGTAATGTTGTTAGTATGAACTCCTTGAATATCCATAATACTAATGATGATTGCACTAGTTATGATGAAAATGTCTCCTATAAACATGTCAATTTTTCTGGAGTGCATTGGGTTTGCAAGTACACACCAAATAGGGAAGATAAATATTGCAAGAGGCATAAGCATTTAGAAACTAAATGGTTGCAAGAAAGGCTAAATGTTAGTGCTGAAAATTTAAAATATCTTAGCCATACTTGTGAACTTTGCAATGAACATGGTCATTTAAATATCAAATGCATATTGTTTCATGATCGAATTGTGTCCAAAAATTGTGATGACTTGATTTCCCTTGCACATTATAATGAACTTAGTTTGCTTTTGGGTTATGAAGAAATGAAACGTCAAACTAAGATTATTCCAGAATATAACCTCGAGAAATTCCTCGATATTGATCTAGAGGAAATTTATATGTATTGTGCGGTGAATTGTATTGAAAATCCTTATATTGCCAATTACATAAAGAAAAGAAAACAAATAGAAGATGAAGAGAATACTAATGAAAGGGAAGAGACTTCCCAATATCCTCCTATTATTTCTTATGATGAATCAGGTAACGAGGAGGAGCCTTCTATTCAACCAATCTCATTAATAAGGAGCTCCAAAAAGAAGGTTGAACCCACACATGATGTGAAGAAGAAAAAGAAAAGACGGAGAAGCAAAGGTAGAAAGGTATCTCTCCCAAATGATGTTGCTCCTATTACTCATTGTGATGATGATAATTGCTATACTATCGGTGCTATCCATACTATTAATGATGAGAGTGATTATGCTTATGATATGAAAAGGCCCAAGCTTGGGGATGCTATGTTTGATGAGAATGGCATGTTTGAGAATATATTTTCTGCAATTAATGTTTGTCCCAAGCTTGGGTATGCTATGTTTAATGAAGATGATATTTCTAGCCTCCCAAGTTTTGATATGCAAATTTGTTATGATGATAGCATACCTCCTACTTATGATGATTATATTGATGAAAGTGGGTTTGGAAGAGTGTCAACTTTAGGAAGTAGTAATCCCACTATTTTGGAGGATGTTGAATCTTATTGTGATAATTATGAAAGTGGATTTGGAGAGGTAATGACTTTATTTAGTAATGATTCCACTATCTTGGAAGAGGTTTCAATCGATTATGATGAGAACAAAGTTGCTACTTATGATGATTATTGTGATGATACTTATGCTATAAAAAGTAGTGATGATTATATTTATAAAACTTGTCATGATTATGATTACCCTTTCTCTAAACATTACTCTTTTAATGTGGAAACAATTTGTAGTATTGGAGTTTCTTATGATACTCCTACTATTCATGAGAAGAAATTTGCTTATGTGGAGAGTAATAAAAATTATATGCTTGTAGATCATGAAAAGAATGCTTTAGGTGCTGGTTATATTGTTGAATTCATTCATGATGCTACTGAAAATTATTATGAGGGAGGAACATATGCTTGTAGGAATTGCAATAATATCAAGTTTCCTCTCTATGTGCTTAAAGTTTTAAAGTTATGCTTGTTTTGCCTTCCTATGCTAGTTTATTATTGTTCCCAGAAATTGTTTGCTCACAAAATCCCTATACATAGGATGTGGGTTAGACTTAAATGTGTTAGTCACGTTCTTCATGTTTCTCTCTTTATGTTTCAATTCTCATCCTTTATGTGAGCATCATTGAAATCATCATGTCTAGCTAGGAGCGTTAAACGATAGTGCTTGTTGGGAGACAGCCCAATTTTATTTTAGTTACTTGCTTTTTGCTCCTGTTTAGAAATAAATAATTTATCTAGACTCTGTTATTATTGAGTTTTTATGTTTTAATTAGTGTTTGTGCCAAGTAGAACTGTTGGGAAGAGTTGGGGAAAGTCTTGTTGATCTTGCTGTAAAAAACAGAAACTTTAGCGCTCACGAGAATTGCTGCCATTTTTTATTGGAGAGTTCTATTTAGTTAATTATTTTTGAATATGATTAATAGATAAATTCCTCACGTCCAGCAATTTATTTTAGAATTTTTGGGGTTCCAGAAGTATACGTTTGATCCAGATTACTACAGACTGTTCTGTTTTTTGACAGATTCTGTTTTCTATGTGTTGTTTACTTATTTTGATGAATCTATGGCTAGTAAAAGAGTTTATAAACCATAGAGAAGTTGGAATACAGTAGGTTTAACACCAATATAAATAAATAATGAGTTCATTACAGTACCTTGAAGTGTTTCGCTAACGGAGCTCACGAGATTTTCTATTTTGAGTTTTGTGTTGTGAAGTTTTCAAGTTTTGGGTTAAGTTTTGATGGATTATGGAACAAGGAGTGGCAAGAGCCTAAGCTTGGGGATGCCCAAGGCACCCCAAGGTAATATTCAAGGACAACCAAAAGCCTAAGCTTGGGGATGCCCTGGAAGGCATCCCCTCTTTCGTCTTCGTTCATCGGTAACTTTACTTGGAGCTATATTTTTATTTACCACATGATATGTGTTTTGCTTGGAGCGTCATTTTATTTTATTTAGTTTTGCTTGCT